>NC_090728.1:187687692-187730192 GCF_036898095.1 Palaemon carinicauda | reverse complement strand
AAATTTCCGATCGTATCCACATTTCTTGTAGATAAGTACTAACGAGACTAGCATGATATCAGTCACGAGGTATCCATAAGCTACACATACAGTGTTCATGCTATGATCATGTGTTTTTTATCCCATTTTCATGCCATTTTAAGGAAATGGCAAAAGCAGTTGTCACTAGATAGATTCCTTGTCAAAATAGATTGTAAGAGTTTAGGCTACAGTTATAAAAAAGATTCAGTTAGTGACAGTGAAAGTCAGAACTCTAGATATTTTAGCAAATATTCTAACAGAGGGAGATTCCCCTTCAAAGCAGTAACCCGTCATCCTCCTCTCGCGTCTCGCCACGACCCTCCTCACAGGTAAAGTGCAAGTGTAACTTGTCAATGTATTTCTATTCTTTATTGTGAATTCATTTACGATGTTATTGGTTATAAATTTTTCCTTAAAATTATGCACGTTTAAAATAAGTTATATCTGTATTTATGGGGTAAATATGATACTTTAATTTCTAGCCAAATACATAAACCATATATTTTTCCTACTCGCTATCTTCTGTTTTATGCATTTTGGCCTTGATTATTGGGGCAAACCACAAATTCATGAGTTTTTGGACCCCCGTATATAAAGACAATTATGGGGGGACACCAGTGGGAAACTGTTTTTCTGGTTGGGGAAATGTTTAAAAAAAAAAAAAAAAAAAAAAAAAAAAAAAGTTATTTGCAGCAATAATGTAATAGTCAGAAATGCACAATAATAAACACAAGATACCCGGTTGGAAAAATATATGGTTCAGGTAAGTGGCTGCTGAAAATTAGAGTATCATAATTCACAATGATTCACTAAACGTTATTCTTCTAATTTTTACTTTGCTGTGGCTCGCTTCGCAAAATAGAAAAACATCAAGCTCTTATGTAATGGCAAGCAAGCAGTAATACTTGAGCTGCGCTCGTAATCCTTATGGCTCATTATTTTTTACTTTCTCATGAGTAACAATAGTTATACGCTGAACGGAGTGCGTTTTCATCATAATAATCAATTGTCAACATGGATGAAATTACACTCAATTTCAAAATAGATTGATGTACTTCCAATAAGTTCTCTCTTGGAGACGGACATCTTCATGTGATGGTGGTTTAACTCAAACTGAAGAGGAGGGTGGAAAAATATGGCTGTTGTAGACCAACATTCGGGAACTTGTGCAAAAATATTTGGAAGCTTGTAATTAAAGGTTAAAGGTTAAAGGTGTCTGGTTTCAGTTCCAGTTCCATCAGAATAGATGCTCACCAGAACGTCAGCCGGGCAAGCCCAACCCCCCACTGTGATGCCCTACCACAGCAGTTGCCTCCCCAGTAAACAGCTTAAACTCACGGCCCTGGGCGGGGATCGATCTCTTGCCACGCGAATGCGAGGCAAACACGTTACCAGGTAATGATTACATCATATAAAAAACAGAAAAGATTGCCAAAGCGAGTGAAACTGCAACTTCTTGTTCTGAATAAGGAATGGGTATTAGGCCTAGCCTAATTACATTCACGGTGTAGTGATGTTTTTTTAGTCTCGAGATATATAGAAAGACGGCAAGTAGCAAGAGAGCAAAGTACAAGATATTAGGTTATTAAGTGAGTTTCCGCCAGGTATTTTACACATTTTCTATTTCCACATACCCAAAATCCAGAATTCGCAATAGTCCCCCATTCTTATTGTTCTTCGAGAGGATTCTGTATCGCGGAAACTATTTGTGATAAAAATGGAAGTCAGATATGGTCAGAAACCAAACCGGTTCTAAAACTGTATATAAACCAATAGAACTACTACTGACCCTGCTATGAAGGCAACCTAAAAGATTATTACCCAGGAAAAGTCATAATAGTTAGAACACAAAATTCGCTTTAAATACCGAAGCACCCTACTGTATCTGAGCACAATTAGGCCTTGTTTAGCAACAAAGTTTACTTCAATCACAAAAGCTACCACGATGTAAAACATTCAAGGCTTAATAGAATAACTTGCTAAAGCGAGAAAGTAGAAAATATAAACGTAAAATTACCAACTGCGAGACAAGATGTTGATGCAAGGAACCTTAAACGATGAATCGGGACCTAATTGTGAAATCGTGAATGTCAACACAGCTGATGGTTAATGTTTCTCAGTTTCTCTGCTTACGAATACGATCTTACAATTTATGGATGCTTTTTATGCAGTTTTAAAACCATGTAAAAAAAACTATGGATAATATTTTTCACATTATAGTTGGGGGCAACATTATCTTCATTTTCTTAAGGCGCAAAAGAGGCCATCATCTCCCCAATCCACAAAGGGGGAGATAGAAGCCAGGCCAAAAACTACAGGCCAGTGGCCCTCACCTCCCACCTTATCAAAGTATTTGAGAAAATATTAAGAAACAAGATCATTATCCACCTTGAAGAAAACAGCTTGATGAGTAACTCTCAGCATGGCTTTCGTAAAGGAAGGTCTTGTCTCTCCAACCTCTTGGCCCACTATGAGTGGCTGCTCCAGGGCCTTGCTGAAGGCAAAAATGTAGACGTGGTCTACTTAGACTTTGCTAAGGCCTTCGACCGAGTGGACCACGGCATCCTTCTCCACAAGGTGAGGGCCATGGGGATAGCAGGGAAGCTGGGTGTGTGGCTGCACAGCTTCCTTACCAACAGGACTCAGGCAGTAGCTGTTGACGGCCACAAGTCACAGCCTGAGAAAGTCAGCAGTGGAGTCCCCCAAGGCTCTGTTCTTGGCCCCCTACTCTTCCTGGTCCTGATGGCCGACATTGAAAAGACAGTCACGGGCTCCTTCCTGTCCTCCTTTGCTGACGACACTACCCTAAGCCACAGGATCAGTACGTCTGATGGTGTTGTCCAGCTGCAGGCAAACATCCAGAGGGTCTTCCACTGGGCTGACACAAACAACATGCAATTCAATGACGATAAATTTGAAATAATGAGACTGGGGCCCAATACTGAACTCATCCACTCCACCGAGTTACTTACAAAAACACAGCACCCAATCCCACCAAGCAATGCAGTCAAGTGCCTTGGCGTCCTCATGGACAATGATGCCACCTTCCAGCAGCACATCAAGGACACCGCCACTAGGGCCAGGCGCATGGTTGGCTGGGTTCTGCTTACCTTCCATTCAAGGGAGCTAGAGGTCATGCTGACACTGTGGAAGACCCTCATACAGCCAATCCTTGACTACTGCAGCCAGCTGTGGTCTCCCCATAAACAGGGGGACATACAGGAGCTAGAGTCAGTCCAGAGGAGTTTCACAAGATCAATTAAAGGAATGAGGGAGCTCAACTATTGGCAGCGCCTGCAAAAGCTGGGACTCTACTCTCAACAGAGAAGAAGAGAGAGATATAGAATAATATATACCTGGAAAATCTTGGAGAGGCAGGTGCCTAACCCTACCCCTGACTTACTGAGGGCACGTGAAAGTGAGCGTTCTGGGCGCTCATGTGTAAGACAAAGCCTCTCCTCCAGGACACCAGGGAGGATAAAAACCCTCCTTGCCTCCAGCCTCACCCACAACGGCCCCAGACTGTTTAATACACTGCCGAGAAATGTCAGAGACACCACAGGCTGCTCGGTCGTCAAATTCAAGAAAGCACTTGACACCTTCCTGCAGACGCTGCCAGATGAGCCTCCTGTGCCAGGCTACACAGCGTGCTGCAGGGCAGCCTCAAACTCTGTGCCAGACCAGATCACCCTCATGAAGAAGGACTCATGGACTGGTGTCAGCGGTGGACCACCACAGCTGTGAGGAAGACCCTCTAAATTCGACCAAGTATACCAAGTAAGTATAAGCAAAAGAAAAAAAACAGCTGGTGTAGTTTTGTAAATCTTCTCTCTCTCTCTCTCTCTCTCTCTCTCTCTCTCTCTCTCTCTCTCTCTCTCTCTCTCTCTCTCTCTCTCTCTCTGTGAATATTCAATAAACTAAGAGTTTGTTACTTTCTGAAAACCAAAATAATATATGGGATGGAAATTAATTGATTATTTATACATTATAATACCGTATTTTGTGGGATACCAGACAGGTATAGTTTAACACAGCTAAAATTCGTCTCATTTTACAACCCGGCAAAGAAAAAAAATGAACTTGAATGAATAGTTAAGGTCCGGGCATCAAAGAATGCCAGAACTTCCGGTAGCCGTTACAAATCTTAACCTTATCTTTACTACTACTGCAACGAGAAATCGGTGATGTGGCCGTCTTACTAATCGTGATGAAATCGAACTGAAATAACTATGACTACAACTTAAAAAGTTAAATTTACTATATTTTGTTATTCATCATCGTAAATACAGGATACATTAATCTTAATATTACTTATGTTTGGCGTATTAACATTATAATAACTTTAACAAATGCCTTATTTGACCCGCAGCAGAGATTTGGTGCAAGAATACTTAAGAAAAAAGTTTACAAAGGCTTCCAAAAAGGCTAATGCATTAAAAAATCAATTGCGTAATATCTCATACAGTAAAGTTTCAATCAGTCATAAACTAAAATAATAAGCCTTATTACATTTCTCCATTCATTTATATGTCATTAACGTTATTGATTCATTACTTATTAATAATGGAAATAACGCATTATGCACAACTTCTTTCAGTAATAATGTAGACACCGCATCTGACCGGAAGAGCCAGTCAGTCTTAAACAACTGTCAGTTAAATACAATGCAAATTAGACAAACAAACAATGCAAAATGGGCCAGATTTGAGACCCAGGCTTACCCGACGAGCTGCAGAAATTCGATACTACACAATTTACTACTCTTTTCACGGGAGAATTATTGCGTATTCTTGAACAACGAAGACAGCCGTAACAGATAGCTGAGGTAGATATCTTTGGTTAACTCAACTTAGCGTAATGTGCAACTGAAACATTGACTGACCCTGAAAATGACTTGTCGAGTCACATAGGTACGGCCGATAAAGCATTGTGTTGCCATTGCCTTACAGCAAGATTACTTATTGTAAAATATTAATCATCTTTGATGGAGTAATGAACAGTTATGAAGTTCAGAACTTTGTGTGGAAAACATATGAACAAAGTTAATAGTGTGATTAAAAAGCTTAACTTTAGAATCACAACATTTTGAATGATTTCATGCTATTGACTAAGATGATGCAATCCGGGGGCGTAACTAGTATTGGTCGATTTGGGGGAGGGCACAAAGTTATTTTGGGGCCCATCTGGGGGGTTCGCCATAGCTCTCAACTTTATTCTTTTATAGAGAATGCAGATCAACTGCTTGTGGTTAGTAATGATGATCACAGGACATTAAAACCCTTTTGTTATGAGGCCTAAAGTAACCTTTAACTTTATTCCAGGCATTTTACACACCCACACACATCTATCTATCTATCTATCTATATATATATATATATATATATATATATATATATATATATATATATATATATATATATATATATATATATATATATATCCTACGCCTTTGGACGCAAAGGGCCTCGGTTAGATTTCGCTAGTCGTCTCTATCTTAAGATTTTAATTCTATACTTTTCCATTCATCATCATCTACTTCACGCTTCATGGTCATCAGCCATTTAGGCCTGGGTCTTCCAACTCTTCTAGTGCCTTGTGGAGCCCAATTAAATATTTGGTGAACTAATCTCTCTTGGGGAGTGCAAAGGGCATGCCCAAACCATCTCCATCTACCCCTCACCATAATCTCATCCACTTATGGGCTCGAGTAATCTCTCAGTTTCATTTCTAATCCTGTCCTGCCTTTATATATTGTGTTTTAAGTGTAAAATAACATTAAATGCTATATTGAACATTATGTCTGAAATTGGGTGATAATTTATATTCCCAAAGAGGTAGGCCTATACCAATTTCAAATCAGACATTAGTTCAATTGCATAGAAAATTCACGGTACAGATATCCCTCAGAACTGTCGATTCTTGCTATTCTTGAGCTGTTTTCCAAATAAATCAATAGATTCTTCTATGTCGATATTTTTCAGCTTATGTTGGGTGAATTTCAAGAAGGGGAATATACTCCCTGGTGTTACCCACATATCCGTCGTAAGTATCCTGTTCTATGGGCCTTAGAGATGAAAAAACTCCTTTCCCAAAATGTTAATGTTAGTGAAAGTACTAAGACTTGTTGATTGATGTTCATGGGTCAAGAAATGATTCTTTATAAGGATGTTTAAATGCAGATAACTGTTGTGATTAATAAGAGTCCGGATCTATAATTGTGATGAGTGTTATCTCATGAATTATGTAAAAATAACGGATCTTTATAACCCCTGAACATGTAGGGCCAAAGCTCTAGCTCTGGTCCATTAAAAATGCAGGGGCAAAGCTCTAGCACATACCCTTTGAAAGTGCAGGGCCAAAGCTCTAGAAAAGGCCCTTTCAAAGTGCAGGGCCAAAGCTCTAGCACAGACCCTTTCAAAGTGCAGGGCCAAAGCTGTAACATATGTCTCTTAAAAGAGCAGGGCCAAAGCTCTAGCACAGACCCCTTGAAAGTGCAGGGCTAAACTCTAGAACAGGCCCTTTCAAAGTGCAGGGACAAATCTCTAGCACATGCTCCTTAAAAGAGCAGGGCCAAAGCTCTAGCACATGTCCCTTAAAAGTGCAGGGCCAAAGCTCTAGCTCAGATCCCTTAAAAGTACAGGGCCAAAGCTCTAGCCCAGGGCTCTTAAAATGAAGGGCCAACAGTTTCTAATTATTAATTTTGCTACTAATCAAGTGTGACACTTACACTTTGACAAGTAACGATGTTTCGCGGTTTCCAATAACGCATGTGATTTTGTTTCTTTACCTTTAGGAAATTGTGCTCCAGTTTCTCTTCTTCGTTTTATATAAGTTTGGGCTTATTCGCCATGGCAGACAAGGACTGGTTATCTTCACAGGAAACTGTGACATAAGTCCTGAGGTAACAAAGAGGATGGCAGGTATTTGGAGTGACTGTGCGCCAGTAAGCTGGTAAGGGCTGAAATCAATAGACAATAAACAATACTCACAGGTGAATTAATGAGCCTTT
This sequence comes from Palaemon carinicauda, assembly GCF_036898095.1. Classification (NCBI taxonomy): domain Eukaryota; kingdom Metazoa; phylum Arthropoda; class Malacostraca; order Decapoda; family Palaemonidae; genus Palaemon; species Palaemon carinicauda. The sequence continues at coordinate 187,723,162 of NC_090728.1, read as the reverse complement.
ATTTACGAGTAAATACACACACAAACACCACGACCTAGTACATAGCAGTCTAATAACAGAATGTCGATCAGGCGGGGATTGTACGGTAAATAGATATGTCTGAAAAGACAATTATATAACAGCCCAATAGCCGAATAGCAAAATATATACACAGTAAATAGATAAGGCAGTAAAGACAATTACTTAACAGCCTAATAGCCGAATAGCAAAACATATACGCAGTAAATAGATAAGGCTGTAAAGACATTTATATAACAACCCAATAGCCGAATAGCAAAATATATACGCAGTAAATAGATAAGGCAGTAAAGACAATTACTTAACAGCCTAATAGCCGAATAGCAAAACATATACGCAGTAAATAGATAAGGCAGTAAAGACAATTAATTAACAGCCTAATAGTCGAATAGCAAAACATATACTGTACGCAGTAAATAGATAAGGCAGTAAAGACAATTACTTAACAGCTGAATAGCAAAACACATACACAGTAAATAGACAAGGCTGTAGAGACAATTACTTAACAGCCGAATAGCAAAACATATACACAGTAAATAGATAAGGCAGTAAACAGAATTACTTAACAGCCTAATAGCTGAATAAGAAAACATACACGCTTGTTAAAACGCCAATCTGAACTTACTTTACTTTACTTTGATGGTCGCTCTTCCGGTCTCATACAGCAGGAGAACCCCACTCTCTATAGGACCTCCGCTGTCGTTTTATCTTGTTCGTTCAGAGTATTTATCGTTTCCTCTTGAGACCCTTAATGTCTTCAATCATTCGAATGTTTCGTGGGAGAACTTATATAATCTCGGGGCCTCATATTTAGAATGTAAGGAGATATTTGAGTGGCCTTATCCTTATAAAAAAAAAAATGATGGATTTGCAAAGTTGTCCTCTCTTGCTAATCAGCATTACCAGTCATAAACCAGTCTCTGTGCTTACTAAAAAGTATCTTGAGACAAGAAGATAAAATGGCTTTGGGGTTTAAGAATTGTATCGTGGTCGATCACTTCTTTTCTTGGAGGCAATTAATATTAAGTCTTTTATAATAAGTTAATTCAAACTCCAAAATATTATTATTATTATTATTATTATTATTATTATTATTATTTGCTAAGCTACAACCCTCGTTGGAAAAGCAGGATGCTCTAAGCCCTGGGGCTCCAATAGGGAAAATAGCCTAGTGAGGAAAGGAAACAAGGAAAAATTTATTTTTTAATAAGAGTAACATTAAAATAAATCTTCCCTATATAAACTAACAAAACTAACAAAACAAGAGGAAGAGAAACAAGACAGAACAGGGTGCCCGAGTGTACCCTCAAGCAAGAGAACTCTAACCCAAGACAGTGGAAGACCATGGTACAGTGGCTATGGCACTACCCAAGACTAGAGAACAATGGTTTGATTTTGAAGTGTCCTTCACCTAGAAGAGCTGCTGACCATAGCTAAAGAGTCTCTTCTACCCTTAACAAGAGGAAAGTGGCCACTGAACACAGTTCAGTAACTCCTATGGTGAAGAAGAATTGTTTGGTAATCTCAGTGTTGTCAGGTATATGAGAACAGAGGAGAATAAGTAAAGAATAGGCCAAACTATTTGCTGTGTGTGTAGGCAAAAAAGAAAAATGAGCCGTAACCAGAGAGAAGGATACAATGTAGTACTGTCTGGCCAGTCAAAAGACCCCATAACTCTCTAGCGGTAATATCTCCATGGGTGGCTGGTGCTGTGGCCAACCTACTACCTACAAAATAAGTAAACATTAATGTATGTGTTAAAAGCTTCAAGTCTACAGTATATTCTACGATAGAATTCCTGCAATGAAAAAGAAGAAGTGAATAATTAGGTTTATCAAAATTGGGACTCATCCCCAGAAACAAATTTATGGTGATGAATCAAACTGAGAAATGACATCAGTGGCAGCCAGAAAATAACTTAAAGCCACAAGAGAAAACCAATAATGAGGAGAATAGTAAGTTTAACAATTATATCAATACTAACAAGAGTAAATAGGAAAAAGGAAAAGCCAGTTTGCGTACTATATTTATGGTATCCTCTTTTAGCAAAGAAGACTGCAGTGGTTTGGCCCTGTTAGGCGAAGAGAAGAGAACCGTGATGGCAGGGTTATGGAGGGTGGACTTAAGAAGAAGAAGAAGAAGAAGAGTAAGGTCAACATTCAGATTGTAAAGTAAAATAACAAATGATATGGGGAAAGATAAGTCCAAAAGAGCAATATCGCAGGACAGGTACAGTGTATAGCTATGGTAAGCAGGTCTTCTAGGAAGACACTCCAAAATCAAACCCTTGTTCTCTAGAAGAGAGAAGAAAGAAGAGGAAGAACAAATAGACCGGTGAAAGTTGTGATAATAAAAAGAGGTAGATGGAGAAAGCTGGTCAGAAACATCGACCACACATAAAAGTGGGAAAAGATGCAGACAAAGAAGAAGAAGTTGTTCTCTAGTCTTGTGTAGTGCCATAGCCTCTGTAGTCTGTACCATGGTCTTCTATTGTCTTGGGGTAGAGTTCTCTTGCTTCATGGTACACTCGGGCACACAGTTCTAGCTTATTTCTCTTCCTCTTGTCATTTTCAAGTTTTTAGTAGTTTATATATGAAAGATTTATTTTGATGTTGATATTGTTCTTAAACTTCTTACTTGTTTACTTGTTTTGGGTTTAAATCCAACCCTCCACTGAAGTCGAGTGAACTACTTCTCGGGCGGGTCCATATCAATCATCTAACGAAACATTTTCATTATAACTTATACAATTCTTTGATTGTAGCATCTTCCAAATCATATGATCTTGTGAAAAGTAATGTCTTTAGTTTCTTCTTAAATTCAATTCCTCCCTTTAGGTCCTTCATTTCAGTTGGCAGTTTATTATAATGTCTAGGCGCACAGTAGCAAAAAGCCCTTTCACCAAATTTACTATTTGTTCTTGGTTCAGATAGCCTATATTTGTCACTCATGTGTCTTGTGTTAACATTTGTTTCTAGTTCTAGTTTATTCAGGCATTCTTTTAGATATTTTGGTTCATTTTGGTTCAGTATCTTAAACGTTAGTAAGAGTAGCTTGTATTCAATTCTCGCTTTTACCGGTAGCCAGTGTAATTTAATTAGTGCAGGGGTAATTCTTTCCCTATTGTGTAGTCCTTTTATTAATCTAGCGGCTCTGTTTTGTACTCTCTGAATTTTTTTCAGCTGATAATTTGGTAAGCCATAGAACAGTGATTTGCAGTATTCAATTCTTGAAAATATGTGGTGATTAATGAGTATGGCCATAGATTTTCATCTAAGTATTTACTAATAAATGCTATGTTTCTAATATGATAGTTACAATTTCTTACCATATTATTTATATGTTCATTCATTGTCAGTCTATCATCCATGATTACTCCAAGATTCCTGACAGATTTCTTTAGGTCTCTAGTAGTTTATTTTTCTTTCCTCACTGAGCTATTTTCCCTGTTGGGGCCCTTGGGCTTATAAGATCGTGCTTTTCCAACTGGGGTTGTAGCTTGTCAAGTATTGGTCATAATAATAATAATAATAATAATAATAATAATAATAATAATAATAATAATAATAATAATAATAATAATAATAATAATAATAATAATAAAAGAGCAATATCGCATGACACTGCACAGTTCAAAACTTCCGTGGGCATACTTGCTCAACCAGGCTACAGGTGCGAAGCGTTGGTATGTGCCGACTTGACGTCACTGTCATCTGCAAACTAACTAGGAGACATCCTATTTAGAAGAAGATGAAAGAGACAAAGTCACAAAGACGAAGAATAATATAAAGCTTGCGTGCATCTTCAAGCAATGCAACAAGTGTGAAAATGATTAAAGTTGAATGGAAAGAAAACGTAGAACACAAGGGAAAGAGAAATGTAAGCTGACAAATGAAATTCTAAGAAAAATATAGAAACTAAACGAGAAATACCAAAATTGAGGTTTGAAAATGGGAATGGTAGAAGGGTGGCTTTAACACTAAAAGAAGCTACCGTTGTAAAGAAGAAAATGTTGAACAAAATAAATTTAAAAGTAAATTATGGAAACAAGTTAAAGTTACAAAATAGCATTTGTTTGGCTGTAGAGAATTGGGAAAATTCAGAAGTAAAATTAAAGAAATTCGACACATAAACAAAAATAAGTTGGAAGCTATATGTTGTTTGTATAAGAGGTAACTACTAGGCTACGAGTCTAAGAGTTCTGTAAATTACAATGATTTGCACTAACACGCGTATTGGAGTGAGTGACAAGAAACCTAATGAAACTCTCAGGCTTAAGTAACGATTGTGATAACCTACTGCATGCTATAAAGTAAATAGATAAATAAAGGAAATGAAATTACTTTAATTTGACTTTAAAGGTTGTTTCTCTGGTCTTATTACACACGGAAACCCTGTGCTCTATCGGACCTATAAGATTTGATGTCGTATACATTTTTAGGTATTTAGAGTATCATTGCAATCTGCGTTAATTCTAAAATCCACAATATCGAAACACTGACTAAACAAGAAAGTATTCAGTGTTTTCTTGAAAGTTAATATCTTCAGTCCTCGTAATGTTTAGTGGGAGGTGGCTATATAGTCTTGAGGTCGCATATTTGAAAGCTCTAGAGCCTCCATGATTGAAGATATTACTTTACTTACTTTACTTTTACTTTTACGGGTTTATTTCTCGCCCTCCATCAGACACTAAAAGTCTGTTCAGGCGGGCCAATTGGTGTGTGAAAATAATTTCTTTCCAGTTAATATTTTGCTCTGTATCTTATCAGTTATTTCGCTAGCATTTGTATTCAGGCTTAATAGTTTTCAGGTCATTATTATAACACTTTCTAAAAAGATAAGTCATCAGGTTTTTCTTGAAAGCTGCCACATTATTGCTATTCTTGACATCAAGTGGAAGGTCGTTGAAGAGTCTCGGTGCAGCATAACTAAACGTTCTTCCTCCTATTGCACGATTCACACTAATTTCGAATAGTCTATTTGAAGTGAAGTTAGTGTAACAGTAATCGTACTGGAGTGACAAGACACCTAATGAAACTCTCAGACTTAAGTGACGATTGTGATAACCTACTGTATGCTATAAGGTAAATAGATAAGTAAAGAAGGAGATAAAATTAATATAATTTGACTTTAAAGGCTGTTTCCCGGGTCTTATTACACACGGAAACCATGTGCTCTACCGGACCTATAAGATTTGATTATCGTATGCATTTTTAGGTATTTAGAGTATCATTGCAATCTACGTTAATTGTCAAATCCACAATATCGAAACACTGACTAAACAAGAAATTATTCAGTGTTTTCTTGAAAGCTAATATCTTCAGTCTTCGTAATGTTTAGTGGGAGGTTGCTATCAAGGTTGCTATATAGTCTTGGGGTCGTATATTTGAAAGCTCTACTTGTTACTTGTTTACTTGTTTTGGGTTTAAATCCAACCCTCCACTGAAGTCGAGTGAACTACTTCTCGGGCGGGTCCATATTAATCATCTAACGAAACATTTTCATTATAACTTATACAATTCTTTGATTGTAGCATCTTCCAAATCATATGATCTTGTGAAAAGTAATGGCTTAAGTTTCTTCTTAAATTCAATTGCTCCCTTTAGGTCCTTCATTTCAGTTGGCAGTTTATTATAATGTCTAGACGCACAGTAGCCAAAAGCCCTTTCACCAAATTTACTATTTGTTCTACACGATTGAAGAAATTGAGGCTTTCAAGAGGAAACTGAATACTTCCCTATTCTGTGAGTGCTTCGATGGTGATGATTTAACAGCAAGCGAGCAAATGTGAAATGTTGAATGCTTTCGAACGAAGATGAAAATGAATGTGGGGGTCCTGTATAGAGTAGGAGTCCCCTGCTGTACAGGGAAGGAAAAGAAGCCCTTAAAGTAAAGTACAGTAGACATACATCTTGGATACAGTAACTTGAAACATTAACTATTCGTGTGTCAACGCAATTTGTTGCCTGCAAGATGCGTAACAATTCTCTTAGATGTTTTGGACGTCACTGTAATTCAAGTAGTATAGAGGGGTAATTGTTTATAGGTTTATCCTACAGTATAAGCAATTTGCATAAACCCGGACATGTTGCTTCTAGTATATCCCTATTTTAATTTGCTTGTCTACTACATTTGTTGAAGTTTAACACTCCTAGATTAGCGTATGAACTTCAAGCTTAATCATGGCATTTCCTAAACTAATGAATACCCATCAATGAATATATATTGTAGTAAACTGAAGGATACTTAAGACTTGCATTAGATATGTAGATGATATCTGATTTTCGAGTCCAACTTTTGGGTCTTTCTACATAAATTCTGCCAAGATACTCTATGATATTAATCTATAAGTATCGTGCAATACATGGAATTTCATGCCATAAATGCCAACCCAGAATTGATCGAGATATCTGGATAGTATAACGTACATTCTGTTCATGGAATTATTCCAGTTTATCAGTTTTTGTCAATTTATTCCAGGTAATGTTAAAATTCTCTTTTAAATCCCTATCGAGAGAGAAAGCATTTCCAAAGGAAATATATAGATAAAATTAGTTATAGCCTGATAGAAATACTGTCATTACTCAACTGTAAATTTTATTTAATCATAGAGGTATAATCTAAAAGGTCATTTGCATTTTTAATGTTATTGAAATAAATTAAAGTTTATTATTAAGAATGTGAATATTTCCCGCCAATTTATACTGAAGGGAGAAAATATAGCCCCTTAATATGTAGAACACAAATCAAACATTAATTATACATTTATTTCTCTTCCTTATTTGAGAAAGATACTACAATAGTGTTCCATTTTTATAATTTTAGAATCTTGTGGTCACATATTAGTTTAAATTCAATATAAATAAGCTGATATTAATAATATTTTACACATTACGCTCACTCCCTGGCCCTATGGACGTAGTCTGCCATCTGGTGACAGATGGTGGAAGTGGTATTCCCGGATTCACACTCGCACGTGAGGAAATTTACCTTGTCCAGAACACCTATTTACCAAGTAAGTTTGTAATATATCGCTTTATGTAACTAAATTATGGTTTTATAATTGCTCGAACTCCATTTGGGAAGTATTTGAATCCCAAAATAGACCCAATTTATACGGCAATCTGTTGTAAGGTGACCATGCATGCAAACCCATTACTGTATGATCTTTCGCCAATAGGAAACTTTATAACCTTATTTAGTCTGTTGCAATTAGGGAATATGGAGTAGAGATTTGACTGGAATTATGTACTGGTTAATTTTAACGATTAGTTTCCCTCATTAAGATCAATTTAACCTTGGCAATCGTGATAGAGCGTTGACCTACAAATATGGTTTGCGTCATCATCGGCTTTGTGTGTGGCACAACGAGGGAAGAAGTTAAATCAACTTCCGCCTTTTATATTTTAGCTAAATCTATTTCATTTATTAAACCGTTATTCACTTTATATTTAAGTGCTCATAGGGGTGATTCCGGCCTAATTATATCTGATCTAGCCTGGCCAAGCGATGGTGCATTTTACGGCCGTCGGCTTTGCTGTCTTTTTTTTTAATTTATTGCATTTTTTTTATGCCCTACCTTACCTAGATAAATGTTTAGGAAGGCTTAGGCGTATTCACGCCAGGATTAAAATGCTAAACCCACAGCATAGACTATTTTATATTTTTTTCTATTACGGTATGGTAGTGATATAAACCATAGCTATCACCATGAGGTTTTTTTTTAATCTATTTAAGGCTAGAGTAGTGTGTTTTTTGAGTTTCTTGCTAGATGAAAGGGATTTTGATGTAGGAAAAATCTAATTTTGGGTGAGATAGCCATTTCCTGATGGAAGTTCTCTTCGGCTGCCTCTTACTATATGATATTTCTGTGAGGGACATTACAAGAGAGTTAACGTCTGGTATCACAGGCTTCCAACCCCAGGAACCTCTATCTGAAGATATCGTGTATAATCAGGGATGTATCCGAAGATAACCATAGATATCTGCACCCCCAATAGACATTACTCAGCCTAATCTGCTAAGGGGAAGGTTAAGTGAGGAGCCATTACATATCCTCTCTCCCTAAGGTGTCCTCAAACGTCTTTGGCTTTTTAGAGGTTTGAGTCCCCATGGTAAGACTGCAGAGGACTCTCGTACGCTGTATGAGAGAAACTGCGGTATTAGTTTCTGTTGAGACAACATTTTCTGAAATAAAAAACCTTACTGGAAAACTGTAAAAATAATTTCCTAAATGACAGCAGTTTGGATAACTGTGATCATATATCTGGGCAGGCTAGGTTAGGTTAGGGTGTATTCCAGTTTAAATAAGCCTGCTACCATCTGCACAACAAACCTGCTGGTTTACCGAAGCTTTGTAGTCAAGCAGGAAGCGGCACCATATGGTTGATTAAGATACAGAAGAATAGGATCTGGTAAATGTAAGAGCTTTTGCTTTTTAACCAAACAGGAATTCAACTGAAATGTGAACACCGGGGTTATTGTCAAATACAATTTGTTATATTAGGGAGACGTATGCGGTTACTGTTTATGCATTATTTGTGATCTGTAGTGGCAGATATTCTGGTAGTTTTACAATAGCTATTTCCACTCCCTCCCCTTCAATTCCAGCACGACTGCTGTCACGAGAGGACGTCTCAAAGAGACAAGTTTAGTTTATTTAGTAATGTAGAGTATAGTAATTTTATTTTTTGGTAATTGATAATAATTTATAACACCGTTCACTGTATTTTTAATTGCTCATCTGAAAGTAATAAGTATCACCAAAATAATGATAATGTTGACATGTGCACTTCATCCATTACCTCCTGCCCATTTCATGAGCTTGCAATAGTTTTTCTTGGCGGAGCGAAGACTATTTAAGGACTTTATGTGAAATATAGATATGATTCTTTAGTTTCATGCCTCTGTGAAGAGTATACTGTATTTTTCCAACTTTTGTTTATACGTTTCTGATCATTACTATTGCTGCAAATCAATCTTTATTTGTTTTCCCACCCACAAGCTTGTTTCTCACAGGGATCCCCCTTAATTTTTGTTATAGGGAATGTAGGAAAACTCATAATATGGTCACATGATAAAATACACGGGGGTGTATTTATGATATCAGCCACCTGTATGTATTGAGGACAGCTGTCTAAGTATATGCAGTGTAGGGGGGGGGGGGTGGTTTCACATGGGATCATTAGCCCCCCTCCGTTAGGTAAGTATGTACGGGCATGGTTTGTAGGTTAGGTTAGGTTAGGTGGGGAAGTTTAGGTCAGTTGGTGTCCATTTTCCACGTACACACACGGGAGGAACTGACCGCTGATATACAAAGGCTCCACACAGGATAACCAGAGGGAAAAAATGCCTACTCACTGGGATGCATCATCTTGTAACAGTAATCATGCTGGAACTGAAGCTAAGGGTGAAAAAAAGTGGCTCTATCTAGGGACTTGTGCATAAAAATTGGAAGCTTTTAATTGGTTCAAAAGTCTGCTAATGTTTACATCATACAAAGAACAAAGCTGCCAAAAGTGAATGCTAGCAAAGCATGTTGAGTAACTCGCAAGGTCTATCAGTCTCCCAAAAGTATACAATTGGCTTAAGAGAATGAGATGGGGTTCGTATTTTAGTTGGTCAGTATTATTATTACAAGCTAGGCGTAGATAAGCAAGATGCCATAATCCCCAACAGGGAAAAATAGTCCAATGAGGATAGGAAACAAGGAAATAAAACTGCAAGAGAAGAATAAACAATCAAAATAAATTATATCAAGAACAGTAACATTAAATTAGATCCTTCACTTATAAACTATTAAAAAAAAAAAAAAAAAAAAAAGGACAAGTAAGATAGAAGTGCATGCCCGAGTGTACCCCCAATAATAGAACTGTAATCCAAGACAGTGAAGGCCATGTCCATTTCTTATAGCTAATTCCTGGTTCGCTAGAAGTTGAAAGTATCATATATAAACCCATCATTCCAGTATTAACTACTCTAATTGGCGACACATGTAAACATCTTAATGTGTACTGTAATTTGTGTGCGTGATGAGTACATGTATACGCTGTCCGGAGTAAATGAATGAAAGCTTTCTTGTTTTACAAATTTGTTTCAAACTCAAATTATTTTTCATATGTTGTAAATGCATTCAGTATATTGTGTGTTAGTGGGCTGTTGGCCTTTTGACTGACTGACTGGAGAAACAGTACAGCGCTGTGAATAACATCATATTCGTTTTCCTAATACAGAGCTTTATGCAAGTAAATAGTCTCAAGATTTAATTATTTTTGACAGCTTTATAATAATTTCAAGACTTACTTTAACTTTTAAGCACCAAAATGATAAAATGTTTCTTTTATTTGTTTATAAAACTGATTATTTGATCATTGTAGCATTTATTCATTGAATTTCTTTTTATGGATAAACAAGGCTTGGGTTTTAATGTTTTCTCTTGAAGTGACAGGTGAAATGTATATACAAAACAGATAATGGGTTATCCTCCTGTTAAAGATTGTGTCCACTCAATATATTGTACAGGAGTTCATTGAAATACAGTACTTTGTCAGTTATTTTCATTGCTGATCCATTAATTATTGCATCTTCACCCTTTTCCCACTCATATCCCAAATTAAGGTGTTGTTTGCCTGATGCGGCCTCCAATGCCTTCTATCAAAGGCATCCTCTTCCACTAAAACCTCTTCTCTCCATATAATCTTCCGCCTTATTAGATCTTCACGATTTATTCCATTTTGTCGTCTTTATTATTTTTCCCCCGTCATGTTTGGTGTTTATTGAAATTTCATTGTTTTTTTCATTGAGCATTGTCTTCTACCAACTAAGAGGTTAGTTGTTCATCTCGCATATTTAAGAATATTTACATACTTTTGATTAGATTTTTATGGTATTGGTGATTTTTAAGAATATGTATAAATATGTACTGTTTTAATTAGATTTTTATGGTAATGGTGTACTATTGCAAATTCTAAACCCCGATCTTTTCCAGATCTGACAAAATGCCGTCTGATGCCAAAAAGAAGCGTGATCAGAAGAAGAGGGAAGCAGCTAAAGCCAAACAAACTGGAAAGAAAATAGAATCCAAAGAGGACAAGGAGGTAATTAAGAAAATTATATTTTATTGAAATATATTCGTTAAATAAATGGACTCAAATTGTATTGGGATTATAGAATTGATTATCAACATGCTACTTCTGTATTTGTGGAGTTGTATGTGTCTGTGTTGTGTTCAGAGTTGACTTTCATATTTACAAAAATAAACATTGGGGTGGCACTGACAGCTTTATGGTACTTCTTCTAAGTCTTGGTTGGTTCCTAGAAAATTAATATACTTCAAATGATTCTATTCGAACCCTTCCCGCAGTAGACAACAGTATGTTACTGTTTGCTTAGATAATTATTTAGAATCGGAAGTACCAACAAAACAACTCTCAATTTCTAACTATGTTTCCATTCCATGTACATTTCTTGGTCTTGAATATGGGACAAATTGGATATGGTAACAAAAGCAGAATTTTCATGACTGGAGTAAAGTGCAAACTGTACATTATGTTTATTAGGTTGCTTCTCTCTCTCTCTCTCTCTCTCTCTCTCTCTCTCTCTCTCTCCCTCCCTCCCTCCCTCTCTCTCTCTCTCTCTCTCTCTCTCTCTCTCCCTCCCTCCCTTCCTTCCTTCCTTCCTTCCTTCCTTCCTTCCTCCCTCCCTCCCTCCCTTCCTTCCTTCCTTCCTTCCATATAAAGTAGTAATTAAATTTGGAATAAAATTTAGATTGTTTAGGTCTGTTATAACAAAAGATGAAGAAGGCAACGTTAGATGGAACACTTTTATGAGGTCATGAATAGGAAATATGAAGGGAATAATTAGATTGATATACATGAAGCTGAAGGAGACCTTGTTGTACTGAAAGTAGACCCTTTTGTGTATTGAAAGTTTAACTTGCTAGTTTAAATATTCAGTAGATAATCAATATTTCTTGTGAATTGCAAACTAGAATTATTGTAAGGTTTTTCTCATATGCAATACTGTTATGTATATACCATAACCCTTATACTTGAGTATTGAATTTTTTCATGTTTCAGGTGAACTGTAATATGATTTTGTATTTAATTAAAGCCAGACATTTTCCTCTCTTGAATTTTCCCCTTTTCTATAGATAAATTAAAATAGTGAATGATCATATTAAATATTTTTTCATCTTGTCTCATTTACAATTTTATTACTTTAGTGAAGAAAATAGAATAGTAAACTTAGTACTGTATGTACTTTATATAGAAGAGCAAACCATTTTATTTCTTGCTTGATTCGAAATTGAAAAGAAATAGCATTTGTTATATAATGTTCTTTATATGTAGGCACAAGAAAATGGGAGTTCGAACAACTCAAAGAAGAATTCTAGAGAAACTACTCCCCATGACCAACGGAGTAAATGGTACTGATGCCCCTCTCAGTGCCGAAGGTATGTATGATAAATTCATTACCACATAGGTCGTTTTTTCTCGTCCTTTACGAGGGGTAAGGTTCTGGCAACAGCTGGCCCCTGCTAAAGAACTTGCGTTTGTATAGCAAAGAAAGAATTTGTGATTGTATAGCAAGGAAAGATACAAATTACTTTTAGAATTTGTGATTTTGAGGCCTTCTTAGAAATGTAATTGTTGTTATTATTATTATTATTACTACTAGCCAAGCTACAACCCTAGTTGGAAAAGCAAGATGCTATAAGCCCAAGGGCTCCAACAGGGAAAAAATAGCCCAGTGAGGAAAGGAAATAAATAAATGATGAGAATAAATTAACAATATATTCTAAAAAACAGTAACAGCGTCAAAACAGATATGCCCTATATAAACAATTAACGTCAAAAATAGATATGTCTTATATAAACAATAAAAAGACTCATGTCAGCCTGGTCAAGATAAAAACATTTGTTCAAAGAACTGTGAAAGTGATTAGACTAGATGTGAATAAAACTAGAAAATTTTTACTCACCTTTGCCCCAAACTATCAAAAGTTCAAACTTGCAGTTGTTTTTATATTGAACAGGCTGACATGTTTCTTTATAGTTGATACAGTATATGAAAGATCTGTTCTAATGTTATTACTATTCTTGAAATATATTTTGTTTGTTCTCATATAGTAGATTTCCATATTTCCTTTTCTTATTGGGCTATTTTTTCTTGTTGGATCCCATGGACTTAGAGTATCCTGCTTTTCCAACTAGGGTTGTAGTTCAGCTAGTAATAAAAACTTCAAATCTAATACATCATTTCCTCTTACTAGAAATGATTTGCCGCAAGCTGGAAGAAGATATGAGAATTGCAGCCGAAGCTAGATCTTGTACCGGTGTCCTCGCCATTCACCCACGTGCACGGGATGTGAAGATTGACAACTTCTCTATCACTTTCCATGGAAATGAGATGCTGAAGGACACCAAACTAGAATTAAATTGTGGCAGAAGGTCAGTTTTTATGGAGATAAGTCAATAAGTTTTTTATTTGTGTACTGTATAAGCATTTGTGAATTGAGAGAATTGTATGAAATATGAGTACATTGAAGTAAATAGTGAAGTTGAAGTGAAAAGAAACGAAGTAAAGAAAGCTTACATTTATTGAACACAATCTACTGAAGTGCGGGACCATCCTTGGGTCCCAAATTCTGTAAATTAAAATTATGAAGACATTAATGGAGACCAGCTTGCAAAGTGTTGTAATAACCCCTGGCTCCTCAGATTTTTGGGTATAGTAGAGCCTGTAATTGTCTTGGAATTTCTTAAAATTTCACTTCACTTTAGTCACAAGCACTGATATATAGTAAAAAATGTGTACCTTTCCTGTGATCATCCTGCGCAAATTGAAAAATCTGTTAACAAATTAGTAAGCTATAAGGAGTTGTAGGATGCAAGCTAAACCTAATCTAGGAAAATGCGTGCTATCTGACCAGGGGTGATGAGAGTTTAGGACCCCTGCAACCTTTCCTAAAAAGGATGCCATTAGTACTAAGATGTAAGCATTATAACATATTACGTCGCTGGGCACCAGCAGTAATAGGCAGAAGTGAAGGTAAAGGTTTATTGTTTATTATTTATTGACTTTGATATAATGGTGGGGTCACAGAATCTTGGACACCTATTTCACTTGTATTTCACTCCATTTCTTATTTTTGAATACTGTACTTCCTGTATTTACGTTTAGGATGCTTTGTTTTTTTTTTCTTGATGAAATAAATTGATTCATTATTTTACCCTTTCAGATACGGTTTAATTGGCACTAATGGCTGCGGTAAATCTACGCTCCTATCTTGTTTAGCTAATCGGGAAGTTCCTATTCAAGAACACCTTGACATTTTCCATTTAGTACGTGAAATGCCAGCCTCTGAGAAGACGGCGTTGCAATGTGTAATGGAAGTCGACAATGAAAGGGTTCGTTTAGAAGCGCTGGCCGAGGAATTGGCTGTGAGCGAAGACGAGGAGTCGCAGGATCAGTTGATGGACGTGTACGAGCGTCTCGAGGATCTTGGCGCCGACACAGCTGAAGCCAAAGCAGCGTTTATCCTCCACGGTTTAGGTTTCACTCATAAAATGATGGAAAAGAAATGTAAAGATTTCTCTGGAGGTTGGAGAATGAGAATTGCATTGGCCCGTGCCCTGTTCGTCAAACCCCACATTCTTCTTCTTGATGAGCCAACCAATCACTTGGATTTAGATGCCTGCGTATGGCTGGAGGAAGAGTTAGCCAAATATAAACGTATATTGGTGATTATTTCACATTCTCAGGTAAGTCGATGACAAATATCCCCCATTGTAGTTGCAGATAGTTTTATATATATTTTATAGTATATAAAGTTACTTTTAAGGGATTTTGACGAAGGAAATATCTATTTCTGGGCGAGGGACCTGTGTCGCCCAGTGAAATGCTCCTCTAGCACCATTTCTAAGGCATAGTTATTGCTGAATATACCAGAGAAAAAAAAAAAAGATGCATGGAATGCCAGGAATAAACTTAGCTTGCTCACTCATTGAGTGTCGATAGACTTCTTAAGGCTTGAATGTTATTTTTATATATTTCAGGACTTCATGAATGGTGTTTGTAACAACATTATTCACATGGACAAGGAAAAGCTCAAGTATTACGGTGGTAACTACGATGCCTTTGTTCGCGTGAGAATTGAACAGCTTGAAAATCAGATGAAGCAGTATCAGTGGGAACAAGATCAGATTGCCCATATGAAGGTAATGTTTTTTTTCTTATAATAATTTTATTACCTGTAGAATTAATCAGGGTTAGTAGTTGTTGATGTTAGGAGTAGAAAGTAGTATTTGGTGAGTTGTAACTTTGTTGGTTTTGTTCTTAGATTTATCTCTTTTTCAGTTTTGGTTATTTTGCATAGTAAGTTGCAAAGATGTCCCTTGCCTCTCGTGTAAACTTATCTGTAAAGACAGAGACAAAGAATCAAGCTAAATTGTGTATAGAATTTGCAGGGATGAAATAAAGAGCAACAGAGTTGATGGTCCTTATACTTGTTGGAAGTTACAAGTTTTACAATATAGGTTAAAAAGCTGTAGATTTGTCAAGCTGTTTGGAGGATAACCTTAATGCATCAGTCAATATTAATATTAGAGTACAGTACTTCTGAATATCGTAAACAACTCAATAGAATGCAAGATAAATATTTACATATGACAACTAAGTTCGGATATGAAACCCTCGTCAGTAGATGCCCTTTATGTTCTACATGTGTAACTACAGCAAATTTAGTTTTTATTCCATGTATATGCAATGGTGCAAATGTTTAAATACATTTGATCCCTTTCATTCAGTCATTAAACGAAATTAAAGTGCCAATAGTTTCCAAGATAATGTTCTACGGTTATTTCTGCTTTTGTTCTAACATTTATTGTGCCCAATTTTACTAACGTGATATTTAAAAAAAAAATCATATATCAATTCCAATTTAAATTTTTTGGTGGGATTATTTATGCTCTGCTTAGGGGCTGCCTGGTTTTAGTTGCCATTTCGAGTTTGTAAACATTTTTGACAAGATATATAGTCTTACTCTTATCTGCAAGCTGGTAATTATAGTGAAGAATGAAATTGAGGGTTTATAGCAATCTTATGAGATGTGTAAGGAAAGAGGAAAATTTTGTAGGCTACGTGAAACTTCAGTACGTTTGTGTAAGGAGAGCTGATTATTTTAATAAAATGAAATGATAATGAAACCTGACAAGGGTTTATGGATTACTTTTGCAACATATTTAGCCAAAACTGGCTGGGAATACTCATTGTTTTCGTGTAAATATTTTTTTTATCCTCCATCATGGTAAGATATTTTATTTTTCCTTTTCAGAATTACATTGCCAGATTCGGTCACGGTTCTGCTAAACTTGCCCGTCAAGCACAATCCAAAGAAAAGACACTGGCCAAGATGGTTGCCGGAGGATTGACAGAAAAGGTTTCCAGGGACAAATCATTATCTTTCTATTTCCAAGATTGTGGCAAAATTCCTCCTCCAGTGAGTAAAAGTTATTCAAAGATTATCTGCAACTTGGTAGAGAGATAGCCATATATGAATGTAAAAACAATGAAGATTAAGTAGAAAATGACAGCTAATATTTGCTTATATAGTGTACCGTATGTTTCTTTTGTGGTGTGTTGAGCTTGCATTTGGAATTTTAAGAAACACAGTACTGTGCACATATTAGAACCTGTGATTTTTACATTTTAGTATTTCTTTAGTTATCATTGTACTGTATATTATAATTTCAGTAAAGTCTTATTTATGCTCCGGGCCATTTTTCTCAGTATTTAAGTGTGTGTATGGAATAGCATTTACTAATCAAAATAAAATGAGATATAAGATAGAGGTCAGCAATAAAGAATTATTGACACGAGATTTATCGCTGCACAATGGGATTCAAATTAGAAAATGCATCATACTGTTAAACAATTGAAGCATTATTTTATATATACTGTTTGCAGTATTAAGATATTACCTTGTTTGTCACTATCTTCAGGTAATTATGGTTCAGAACGTCAGTTTCCGATATTCGGAAAATACGCCGTGGATCTACAAGGACTTGGAGTTCGGTATAGATTTAGATACCAGATTAGCCTTGGTAGGGCCCAATGGTGCTGGTAAATCAACATTGCTAAAGCTGTTGTACAGCGAGTTAACCCCAACCAAAGGCATGATCAGGAAGAATTCCCATTTACGAATTGCAAGATACCATCAGCATTTACATGAACTTCTAGACTTGGATGCATCACCAATCGAATATATGATGGCACAGTTCCCGGCGCTGAAGGAGAGAGACGAGGTATGAAGTGTGTTCCTCCTTGTCTTGGGGGGATGATCACAGCAAACTTATATCCCCACTTGCAGGCTTTTTATTATGTCTTTGATAAGCTGTTCATCACTCATTCTTTGAAAAGAATGGTAAAATGTTGGAAGGAGGATATAATTATAATTACAGTAATAATTAAATGTAGGAAATACTACTTTGCTGATCTGATCTATATTATTATTTAAACACTAGGAATGTATTATTTAAACACTAAGAATGTAGAATCTCTCTCTCTCTCTCTCTCTCTCTCTCTCTCTCTCTCTCTCTCAGCAGATTGTTGTTATGACTTTTCCTTTAGGTGTGATAGTATACACTATAATCAAGACGTACAGTATTTGGTTTTAGTATAAATTTATTGGCACGTAGTTTAGAATCGCTAATCAAAATACCTCAATTTTTATCTCCTTAGGTGAGGAAATTGATCGGCCGTTATGGTTTAACTGGGAAACAGCAGGTCTCTCCCATAAGGCAATTAAGTGACGGGCAGAGATGTCGTGTTGTATTTGCCTGGCTAGCATACCAAGTTCCCCATCTTCTTCTACTTGACGAACCTACCAATCACTTGGATATTGATACAATTGATAGTTTAGCAGAAGCTTTAAATGACTTTGAAGGAGGACTTGTGCTAGTTTCTCACGACTTCAGGCTGATTTCACAGGTAAGCTGTCATAGGTGTATCCTAAACTACAGTATGTAATACTTTTTTTTTTTTTACTGTAATTAATCCTTTTACCCGCTGGCTATTTGGAACTTTCCAACCCTTAACCCCCAGGTGTTTTTTTTTTTTTTTTTCCAAGCACATTTCGCCATATATATTTTTTAAATTGCTCTAACAGCCTTAATTTTCGTCATAGAGAGGTCAGGTTGGTCTCATTCTTTTGAAAAATGCCTGAAGTTTCTCATAAAGTTATGAAAAATATGCAAAAAATAGTGTAAATAGCAGTTTGTTTGCAAGGTCGTACCAGTACATCCATGGGGGTAAAGGGATGAGTTTTGTGAAACGTACCAGTACGTCCAATGGGGGTAAAAGGGTTAACATGGACAGGATTATTGAGATCTCCTCCCATCAAGGTAGGACAGCAAATTGAATTAGAAATTAATTCTCATCATCTTTCAGGTGGCAGAAGAAATTTGGATTTGTGAAAACGAAACTACGACCAAATGGAACGGAGATATCCTTGCTTATAAGGAAATGCTCAAGAAAAAGGTCCTCAAAGACAATGAAAAGAGAAAGAAGATGTTTTAGGCAAATTTTCCCTAACTTATTGATACCTGGAAGTATGGAAAACATACCCTGTAAGTCTTGGGTTAATGTTAATATATGCCTTATGAATTTTTGTGGAACAACTAAATGTATAATCATTACCACATTGGTACTTGGTATTGTGTGGTATTATTAGAAATATTACAGCTTCCCTCCCTCAAGGTCTCACAGGGATATACAAATCCTTTGTTTTAGGATGCAAAGATAATCCCTGAGAAACTTGGGATCGTGACATTGTTCCAAGTGCAGAAGTTTTTATGTCAGTGAGCTGGAAGCACCAAATTATTAGAGGGAAAGGTGAGAAAATTATAGTAGATGCTTTTTAAAGGTGATTTTTTTTTTTTTTTTTTTTTTTCAGTTGGACTATTTGTTGGTAAAGGAAAATTATATAATTAGCTTATTTTAAATACAGGACCTCAGAAAAAATATGCCAGTAAATGAACATCCAGAATTGGTATGCTAATATTTAATGTTCATTCACGTAATGGCAATTGTAATTTAGAGAAAGAAAACTAACCAAAGGACATGAAAGAAAACCAATTAAAGTTTGTGTAAGAGTGGAAATATGTTTAACAAAGTGGTCAGAATTTAGTTGCTACCTAAGAGGTTTTATTTTTAGTATGTTTCAGCAAACGGAACAAAATCTGTGATTTTAGACTTTATCCTGTATTCTTATCCATTACCATGTGATATTATGTATGGTAACATTACCCTGTATGCATGGACAGAAAGCAAGTTTACATCTTGGGTTTGCTAGGCTTTTGCTACGTAAGCACTGTTACAAGCTGCAATGAGAAGTAGGTGAGGCTTTTAACAGATCAATTATTGCACAAAAGCAATGAGTGTTACAGTAACTTAGGAGCTAATGAAAATACAGTACAGTAATTGCATTGATGCAGTTTACTGTCAATTGTAGTGTTGCACAATGTGCTGTATGTCGATATAAATACAGCTAATATTATCGGTAAAGTGTCTTCGGGTGGATTTCCTGCGTTTTCATGTACCGAGCTTGAATTGGTTCTGATGGTTACGTATTAATTATCTCTGCCTATGAGAGACTTGTTTTGTTTTTTGATAAGGTAGCATGATGTGGAAGCCTAACATGTAGGTAATGATGGAAATTAGTTGCTTATATTTTGGGAAATATCTACCTAATATTAACAATGCCATATCCTCATTCTCCGTAAATTTTATTTGGAGCGAGTTATTACTTCAGATTTTGTTACTTTGTTCTTGAATCATTGGAACAAAGGCAGATTTACAAGTAAAGGTAGAAGCTAAGCTTTCCTTGTACGGTTATCATATTGTAATATCATTATAACCACGTGCTCAGCACCTAGTATAAAATTCTTAAACCAAAATGAATCCCACTAAATGTTTGCCAGGTGGCTGCGTTGGCAATTGTTAAACGATATGACGGTTTCCTTGGCCGAGGTTTACGATCTGTGAAAGCCCTTTTCGGGTTATTTCCCATTTCATACGTTCATCAGTGTAGGGAAAAAAAATCAAAGGTAATAGTTCTAGTTACAGGTACTGACACTTTATTTACCTCTTTTAATTTAAATTTATAATTTTTGCTTTAGTCACGGATCCCATCTTGACTTTTGAATACTTAGACAGATAAAGTAAAATTATTCTCATACTGAAGTTGACAGTGTATGGTTTCTGCCGTACTTGTAGGGGACCCTTTATGCGTTCATCTGCGTCCTGGCATTCTGTTCTAAGACTGACTGACTCATTTTTGAAAGTGTGATGAAAATGTTATAGTGCTTTTCATCTAGGAAGGGAACTCTCTACCTCAGTGAAGGAAGGCAATATTTATACAAGTTGGTGCAAAGTACTACAGTACAGTATTTCCTAATTTGCTGACAGTGACTGGGTGTAGGTGTAGTTAACAGTTTAAATTGTAAATAGGACATTAAACTGCATTTATTTTCGAGTGAAAAGATGCTATTATAAATGCTACCTGTTTGCTTGGTGTACAGTTATTAATAGCTGTAACTAACTGTACTTGTGTCAAATCATTGTGTAATGAGTGGAAGGAGTACTAAGGTTAGACTGTATACTGTACATTGAGTTTCCCTACTTTTCATATTTTTTTTTACGGACTCCTTAAGATATACATGTCTGTGTATATACAGCTTAATATATTAATGGATATATAATCTCAAAATTCATTTCTTCAATACGTTAGTCCCTAGTCTGGTCTTTAATATTCTTTTCATGTTTTCTACAAGCACCATATACACATGCTTATTGTAAACACCGGGTACTCTTCTTAATCCTGTATCATTGCGGGTAAGATTGTATCTTCCTATTATTTGAGCTGCAGGTATTCTTTAACATTAACTAGATTCTCAAGCTGCACTTTTTAAATCAAGGATGACATTTATGAAATATTAAGTTTATCGCGACTCGAGCGCAATGGATAATCAGTGTCAAAATTCCCCCCTTATGAGTCATCTGTATTCTTTGTTCATATTTGTTTTCATATTTGTTAAACCTTGCATCAAGCATATTATTATGTGCTTCAATGTACTGCACTCTATGTAGTGCGAAGTTTAACTACCGACTCTTTTAAGCACAGTTTTACTGTGTAAAAAGTTTGTATTCAATATCCTTTGACGGATAAATGTAATTGTATGCGCATTAGAATAGTTTTAAAAATCTGCAATAAAGTCCTGAGAATATATTTGATTTTTTTCATGCCTATGACATTCAAAATCACATTTTAATTGCTTAATGACTTTGAGTTTGAATGGTGTTTGATGTAAACTTCTGCTTAGAGTAGATGGTACTGAAGGAAAGGTTCCTTGACGAACATATATTTCCTTGAGGAAAGATAAGTCATGTAACAAAGCATAGGAAATATAAGTTCAAGGAACCTTTCCTTCGATACCGTCTACTCTAAGCAGAAGTTTACATCAAACACCATTCAAACTCAAAGTCGTCATTCTTCAAAAGATGCAGACAAAGAAGAAGAAGAATGACTTGGTTTGATTGGTGTATGATGTAAATAGAAGTTTACATCAAACTAAAAGTCATTATTATTCTTTTTTGTCTGCATCTTTTCCCAACTTTATATGAGGTCGATGTTTCTGGCCAGCGTTCTCCGTCTACCTCTGTCCCACTCTTCATCACCGATGTTCTCCATCTACCTCTGTCCCAGAAGTGTGGGACAAAGGTAGATGGAGAACGACACTTCTGGGACAGTTAGATGGAGAATGCTGGACAGAAACATCGACCCCACATAAAGGTGGGAAAAGATGCAGACAAAGAAGAAAAGGAAGAATTACTTTTAGTTTGAATGGTGTTTGATGTAAACTTCTGCTTTGCGTAGATGGTACCGAAGGAAAGGTTCCTTGACAAACTTATATTTCCTATGCTTTGTTTCATGACTTGTCTTTCCTCTACTGTTTTTGCGTCTATTGTTCTTGGCTCTTGCCTTGAATTTAAGAACAAACTATAACTAAATGGTCTTGTATTGTCTTTGTCTTTAGTACAGTATTGTGTAACTATAAAAACAGCAATTTTGATCCCGGAAAAATTTTTGAAAATTCTTTTTATGTAAAACCATATTAACTGAACTTGCTTAACACAATATCTCATTTTTTATTCAGTGAATTATGTAATTTTTTATATCTTTTAAGATAATTATGACTAATAACATTTTGTTTCTTGTCATTTGAATTGATTTATTAGCTAGATATTGGAATAGTTTGACTGCACGTGCCGAGTGTTTTGCATTGAGGAGAGGACAAAATTTTATTGCATTCAATTTCTTAATGTGGAAATGTAAATGGTTTGGATATGTATTAGAGTACAGTATATATATGATTTTTATTTTCTTTTATCCATAAATTCTACTGAAGGGTATATTTTTCGAGAATATATACTGTAAGGGGAAATTAGGCGCAAGAAAATATTTCTCAAAACATTTTACTTTTCATTGGTAAAGTGCTTTAAAATCCTTAAAATATTTTCTTAAAGTATCCCATTGATCAAAATTATTTATATTCTGCAAAATATGTGAAGGCAGCTAAATGTTGGAATGTGTTCCTTGCGAAAGTAAAGTTGAAAAAGTGGCCTGTGGAGCTGCTAGCAGTCAGAAGCTTAAAGCTTTTGACCGATTGACTGTCTCGTAGCAAAGCCAAGGTAATTATGAGACTCCTTGTCCATTGTTATCTGGAATTAGGAAATTGTCATCTCTGATGGAAGCCCGAATGCTATGGTTAATTACCATCCTGAGTTGGGTCAAATAAAGGAACTCTCTCGCTAAATGGGGATTTTACACGGTCAAACATGTTGGCCAACACGCTTGACAACACGACGTTTGAGAGAATGTTTGAACGTGTGAAAGGGGTAAACATGTTTGACCAACGTGTTGGACGGATGTCTGACAGGGCCTGACTTTTGTGGGTGGAGCTTACTCAATGCATGTCCATGTTTGAACGTGTGAACAGTCATCAGTCTAGAACCGTCATTCATACTCAAATCTCGCCGAGGTAACATCCGTAATGAATGGAGTGACCATATTTAAAAGTTCTAAATACAGTATGTTGATTCACCCATGCGCATATAATTGCGCCATTCATTTGGGTCTAATTTCAGCTATTTCATTAAATTGGTATCTGAAATTTGGTCCCTTTTAAGCAACCAGTCCTTTGTCCACTTTGAACGCTTCCTTTTCTTTTCGTTGAGGGCAATCACTATCCCGACTGCCATCTCCTCGTCTTGGGTAAGTGACATGTTGCTCCTTCTCCTTTTGGCACCGACTGACGTTGTCTGTCAGTTTGATTTGAACATGTAAACACACTTCAAACATGTGTTGGAGGTTCGATGAGCGTGTAGGCCAACATGCTTGACCGTGTAAAACCCCTTTTAAGTCTATGAGTAATCTCCAGCATCGTGATGCCTCATTTGCTGAGAACCGCACACTGAAGAAGCCGAGAGAGCCAGAATTTTAGACTACAGATCCTGTATAGTATTTTAGAAGCGGAGGGTGTCTGTCCTGGAATGGATTTTTCACCCAAAGGGTTAAATACTGTACTGTTTGTTCAGTGCCCAGTTTCCCTGGTTATGGTAGAAGAGAGACTAGCTATGAAAAGCAGCTTTTCTAGGAGGAGGACACCAAAATCAAACCATCATTCTCCAGTCTTGGGTAGTGCCATAGCCTTTGTACCATGGTCTTCCACTGTCTTGGGGTAAAGTTCTCTTGCTTGAAGGCACACTATATAATTTATCATCTTTTTTTTGTTAAAGTTTTTATAGTTTGCATAAGAAATATTTTAATGTTAATGTTCTTAACATATTTTTTTTCTTATTTCCTTTCCTCACGGGGCTATTATCCCTGCTGGGCCCCCTGGTTTTAGCTTAGTAAGAAGTTAATAATAATAACCATCCTGATGTTGGACCTGATCAGTGGTCATTCAGACACTATTGCTGCCACACTGCCAATGGCATACAGGCATCCCCCAACTTGAGGCATCTAAAGTGTTGGAATGTAACTTGCAAGTCTCTCTTTTAGGTAAAGCCTGAAAAGATTTTAATGACTTAGACAAATATCAATCCCTGAATGACTAGGAAGAGGAGGGTTGTAGACTTGGTAAAAGTATTGCGGAAGTCAAATTCCTGGAGTCGCATCGAACAAGTTTTAAGGCACTTTCCAGAACATCAGGAGCTCTGACTGAAACACACCTGTACATTAATTTTCTCAGGATAGAATTAGTTTTGATGGGTGTCACCACTATGTTAGTGGCATACTTTAAAAAATAGTTAAGGGCTTTCTCTACCATGCAATTTGACTAAACTGATTCACGAGTGGGTTGTTTACTATGAAACTGACAACCACATTCAACCTGGTACATCAGTTTGTACTAGGAAATCTGCTCAATCCTAAGGGACAGTTGATAGGCTGAGATCACTTCCACTCCAACACATCCTCAGAATAATTTTGTAAAATGGTGTGTTTTAAAGGTTTTGGTGGCCTATTAAAAACCTCGCTACCTATAGTCAATTCTTTTTAGTTAGGCAGATTTGCACCAGATCGCAAGGGTGCCCTTTTGGCTCGGAAAAGTTTTCTGATCGCTGATTGATTGGGCAAGAAAATTCTAACCAATCAGAGTTGGAAACTTTTCCGAGCTAAAAGGGCACCCCTGCGAATCGGTGCAAATCTGCCTCAATAAAATGAATTGACTATAGTGATTGCCAGACTGGGGTTCGAGTTCCTCTCAAACTCATTAGTTCCTTTGGTCAGTACAACCTCGCCATCCTTGTGAGCTAGGAATAGTTTTTTAGGGGAGCCTATAGGTCTGTATGATGAGTCATCAGCAGCCATTGCCTGGTCCTAGCTTGAGTGGAGAGGGTGCTTGGGTGCTAATCATATGCTCATACATCACCTCTATTCCGGTCTCTCTCGATTCTGAAGTTGGAGGACACCTACAAACTCTCCTTAATGAATTTGATGTTTCAAACACTTTCGCTGCATAAATATCCATCCATTAGACAAAAAATAATTCAGGTACAATCAGCACACCAATATGGAACAAGAGACTCTAACTTAACTCTTCCCTTCGTACGTGTAAAGAAATGTGAACAGTTCTATCTTTATCAGGGAGTTAAACAATGGAATACTCTGCCTGCTTATCTTAAGACATTGCTTAGCATTCGATCTTTTAAAAAATCATATACTAATCTGTTATTATCTGTGTACTAAGTTTTATTAGTAGACATTTCTTCGTGACCTAACCATTAATGCACACTATAATGTTCTTAATTCTTATATTGTTTATTGCTTGTATACATTTGTAATTCTAGCATTTCAACCATATCAATGTTTAAATTCAAAATTTGCACGGTTTATTATTCCGCCCTTCTTTATTATATGAATATACATTTCCATTTATTTTTAGGCTAAAAATCTCACTTATATGTGTATGTGTATGTATATGTACATGTGTGTATATGTATGCATATGTATATACTTGTGTATATGTATGTGTACATTTAGTTTATCTATATCAATATTTACTTTTTATAATTTTTTTTTTAATTGATGATAATATTTTATTTGTATTATTGCCCGAAGAGCTCTGCTCCACATGGGCTTGGACCGAGTCTTTTTTTGTAAATATTTTGTATGTAAATATATTTTTGTCCAATAAACATTATTATTATTATTATATATGGTCAGTCGCTAGGGCAAAGTCACTGTCCCTTGCCTCTGCCATTCTTGAGTGGCCTTTAAAGAATGTATGTATCTGTATGGTTTTGATCAAGAATTGAAATAACATTGTGACTAGAATTTTGTTTCACTTTCATTAATTTTGCAAATACTAGATAGGTTACCTTTATCTTCTGATACTTTTCTATCTGTGTGAATGATTTATGATCTTGAAAGTATAACATTGGGAAATAAATAGGCCTAAACATGGTATCCATAGTTTGTTTCTTAAGGGAAATTAATTATTTTCCTACATATTTCTTATAATGCATATTAAGGCTTGTGTAAGTCAATATCTGAGAATGGATATAGCGGTTAATGGTAAGATAAGAGAAAAAAGTAGCCTACTTAAAGTTTGGAAAGTGAAGAATTTTCTAAGGACGAGATGTGAATTATTAACATGATTGTTGAACCGAGTCTCCTCTAGGGAAGTGAAGTGTGAATGTTAAATGCAATGAAAAGAAAACATTTAAGATGTTAAGCAATCTTCTTGCAAAGTATGATAGAAATTTAGGCTATAAGGTGAGAAATGTAGAAGTAACGGTAAAATTTTAGTTGAAGTGATATTTGAGATTAGTGTTAGTAGTTTGATCTTGTTGAAAGAATGAACCAGACTATATAGTAATTTAAGCACTACGACTAGATAGTACATTAGAAGGCGACCCAGTGTTATATAGGCATAACTGGACCGTGCTATGACTTTACTATGCTTAAAACAAAAGTTTAGTTATCTCATTGATTTGATGGAT
Source organism: Palaemon carinicauda (assembly GCF_036898095.1). NCBI lineage: Eukaryota > Metazoa > Arthropoda > Malacostraca > Decapoda > Palaemonidae > Palaemon > Palaemon carinicauda. Next base: position 187,696,576 of record NC_090728.1, on the reverse strand, counting down.
TTAAAATGTCATCTATAGTATCATCTGAGAAAGCTTTTCGTAATGGCGTATCTAGAGGATGTTGCCATATTAAAAATGCTCATAGGAATGTAGGAAGACTTGCATTTCGAGAAAGCATCTCTACCTCTTCTCAAGCATTGGTGGGTGTACTGTAGTAAGTGCACCTTCCTTCACACCTTTTAATGCAAGCATTGATATGAAAAAAAAAAAGTCATTTAGTGTTCTTTGCTTCCGTTCCATTTCGGTTTCTTCAATATTACTATAGACCTACCCCCATCCCCATCTCTTTTTCTTGTGGTAGCCTTTTGGAAACGGCCCTGTCTAACGATCTGTTGGACAGGGGTTCGAGATACGTTCAAGCTCGATAGTTTCTTGGGGTGTTTGCATCCTTGTGAGCTAAGGATGGGGAGGTGGTTTGGGTGAGCCTATAGGCCTAACTGATGAGTCATCAACATCTCTGGTCCTAGCTTGCGTGGAGAGACGTCTTGGACACTGAACATGTGTATATGGTCAGTCTCTGGGGCATTGTCTCTGCCATTCTTGAGTTACCTTTAAAACTGCATGTCCAACCTTTTAACTCGAAAAAAGTAAGATGGCTCCCATCCAAGCAAAAAATGGATTTGTTAAAACTCTAGCTGACTGAGGCTTAGTTCAATAAGATGTTTCTTTTTTTTTTTATCTTTTATTATGAAAATACAATTACATTTTCTTAACATAACATTTTTTTTCCTTTTATAAAGAAATATTTCCTTAACAAATTATATTTTACATTTTTTGTATATACATTATAACATCTAATATATGATAAAATTAAATTTTTATTTTATCATTTTTCTAAATATGTTTTTAAGTTAGAAACATACTGATTTGTGAAAATATTTTCAACATGATTCTTATATCCAATAATATTGACATTAAATGTATTTAACAGTTTAATCTTTATACACTTAATAATTTGCTGTTCAGCACTTATTCCCAATTGTCTTGCCATCCAGATACTTGAAATAAAATCTGCTGTTATTACCATTGCTGTATTTTCATCTCTTTTTGAGTTAGCTTCAAAATCTAGTTTTATAATCCTTAACCTGTTATTAGTTTTCAATTTACAACATTTTCTAAGCAATTCGAATACCCAGGACAACAAATTCTTAACCAAAGGACAGAAATATACCAAATGCATATTAGTTTCTATGTATCCACAACCGCATTCCTTAACATCTTTTATTTTCATCATAACTAGCCTATCATTTGTACTTAAAATTTCATGAACAAACTTGAACAAAATTTCTAAACCTAAAGTTATTGTATAGGCCTATACGTATTTCATTAGCTTCTAGCTTTGCCCAGTCTTAAAGTGCGTTCATCTATTAGAATAAGGTTAATAAATCTCTGGTTTACCGTGTTAAGACAAAATCTGTAATTCTACAAACTATTCGTGACTCATCCAACTTGTAGGCCTATTGTGCTGTGGTTGGTATAGCCTAAAATCGCAAAATAATTTAAAAATGCAGAAATTTTATGGTAATTTGAATACATTTGTTAAATATTTTCAATGCAAATTATATAATATACTTAACTTTATAGTTATATATTCTATCGATTTTCTAGTCTTCAAATAAGTGTAAAATGGTCTGATTTGTTATGTTATTTTCCATTTCTGCTCACAATGATCTCAAGTCAATCCCACACTGTCAGGAATCTGTTACCTCAAGGACAAAATTTACTTCAAACCTGTCAATATTTACTCAAAGATGACCACCTAGATGTAATTTTGGTGGCTGCTAAACTGTCTGTTGCAGTTGCTGTGATAATGGAATACAAACTCATATATGTTATTATTGTAACTGATACACTGATGATTCAATGCTGTAATCTTTCTTTTATATTGATTTCTGATGTACTGTATGTAATTGCCAATATGTAACTTTGTTTGACGTCTTTGGGCGTAATAAATTTATTAAGTAATACTCATCGCAAACGTCTTGTTTAACAATTTGTTATACATTTTTTTCATGTTAATAGACATACCGATAGTCTACACGATTTAAATGATTTTGGTTCTGGCATAAAACAAGTGCCGTGTTTCTTACAGGAAATATTTTGCAAAGGATGTCATGTGAGGCTCAATACTACACAGTATTCTAGAAGTTTTATTCCAGCTGTTACCAAGTTGTGGAATGATCTTCCTAATCGGGTAGTTGAATCAGTAGAACTTCAAAAGTTCAAAGTTGGAGCAAATGTTTTTATGTTGACCAGGCTGACGTGAGTCTTTTTATAGTTTATATATGACATATCTGTTTTTGACGTTGTTAATAGTTTATATATGACATATCTATTTTGACATTTTTACTTTTTTTAGAATGATTTATTGTTAATTTGTTCTCATGATTTATTTATTTCCTTATTTCCTTCCCTCACTGGGCTATTTTTCTCTATTGGAGCCATCGGGCTTATAGCATCTTGCTTTCCCAACCAGGGTTGTAGCTTGGCTAATAATAATAATAATAATAATAATAATAATAATGTCAATTCATATTCCTGGGAAACACGCACAACTGTTGGAGAGTGAAAGTACACAAGGTAATCGCTACTTAACAAATAAAAAGTCTCCTATTATTAGTAGGAGCTATCTCTTAAAGATTTCCATGATAAATATCAAAACATTAATCTCTTCAACTGCGGTTGGGATGGTATAGATAATGGGTAATACTGTTTTTTTCTTTATGCGTTAGACCTAGGCCTATAGTAGTCCCTACAGGACTATTTTCACACACATTTGTATATGTTCATCAAATAACAATGTGTATTTTGAATAAAGTAGCCATAGTCTGTGTTCTATAATTCTGATACGAACAAGCCCTTGTTGTAATGAACTGAAATATGTTTTCTTACAAGTATTATTATTATTATTATTACTATCCAAGCTACAACCCTAGTTGGAAAAGCAAGATGCTATAAGCCCAGGGGCTCCAGCAGGGAAAAATAGCCCAGTGAGGAAAGGAAATAAGGAAATAAATAAATGAAGAGAACAAATTAACAATAAATCATTCTAAAATAAGTAACAACGTCAAAACAGACATGTCATATATAAACTATTAACATCAAAAACAAATATGTCATAAATAAACTATAAAAAGACTCATGTCCGCCTGGTCAACAAAAAAGCATTTGCTCCAACTTTGAAATATTATTATTGAAAATCGAGTCATATAGGATTGAAAATGTTCAACTGTGTTCTACTTTAAGTATAAAAGAATGAACTAATGTAGGCCTAAAAGAAATAAAAAGATTCAGGCGTGTATTATCATGTGAGATTCTTGGTTTATTAGATCACGCTTATTCTGAATCCAATCACCCTTATATGTCCGGCTTCAAAACAACTTTCCAGTCACACCAGAAGACGCAGGATATTGATAAGAAATGAAAGGACGTGTTGCAAACATGCTTATGCATCCTGCATTTGATCTAATAACACTCTCTCACTCTGTTGCACTTCAATAAACCATTCAATCATTCTCTCTCTTTCAGTGTATATTTCATATAGGCCTATAATATACGTTACTCTAAACTTTATATCCAATGGAGATATTTGTTCACACATGACCTTAGCATGAATTGTGCATGTTTGAAATTTGACATTTTTTACTTTTTTGCAACGTGTCCCAAGTTTTTTTTTCGTACATGCAATATTTTTCAAAATAACTAAATCAATGTTTTTTTATTATATACCTCATTAAGCCATAGTTACTAATCCATATTTATAACGCATATCGTAAACAACATACTATCCCAAATCTTAAGTATGCCTGTTTATCAAAACAGCAGGCTATAACACGTTTACTGAAAAAAGTTGCCAAATATTATTTAACATTACCTTTAATATTACATGTTAAGGGATGCAATAGATGATTGATATTGATATTGCCATCATCTTAAGATACAAACTAACTAATCAAATATATTAGAGGAGGAAAATGCTATCATAATTAAATAATAAATTAAATAAATAAAAGATATGTTGGTAACTGTTTTGACTGGCTCGCGTGGCAAGTGTGGCTACTCACCGACCCAAACAGACTTCACTTCGCTGTGGTCAGTCAGCTGACTATGACACATACCTCTTCGAGGTTCCGTGTTTAACAGGTGTATTGTGTATTTATTGTATGTGAATGTGTCACTAAATAATCTTCGCATCTCTTAACAGCCGTGACGACTTCAGTTTCGTTTACTGATGGGAATTGGTAAGTATCGTTCGTTTTTTGTAGTGGTAGGCCTACAGTGAGTTGGTAGGCTATTTTGAGTAATTAGGCCTAGTTGCTTTTTAATATTTTGATTCGTATGACTGACATGCTAATTTTAAGATCTTCCTTGTGGGTTTTCATGTCTAGGCATTTATCAGCTGGATTAAATATTCATATAAATTCTAATAGCCACAATTTGATTTTTATTTCATCGTGGTCATTATTTTTATCTGAATTAACTTGATAACCAACTCGGACACATTGATTTTTTTCATGTGGTATTATTGTTATTATTGTTATTGTTGTTGTTGTTCTTCTTATTGTTATTATTGTTGTTGTTATTATTATTAGCCAAGCAGGATGCAATACAGTAAGCGCTCCAACAGGGAAAAATAGCCCAGTAAGGAAAGGAAATGTACACTATATGAAGTAATGAACAATTAAAATGATTTTAAAAACTGTAACATTAAAACTGATCTTCAATATATTAAGTAAAAAGATATTTATGTCAGCCTGTTCAACATAAAAAAAAAAAAAACATTTGCTGCAAGTTTGAACCTTTGAAGTTCTACCGATTCAACTACGCTATTAGTTAGATCATTCCACAACTAGGTCGTATCTGGAATAAAACCTCTTGCTAATACCAAGCCTCTGCTTGAGATGATAATTATATAATGTGTATGTAATTAACCCCGACGAAAACCGCGTGGTGGCTAACCGCCTTTTTGTTTGCCCGGGCAAACTTGTCAGGTCAGTTTTGGGCATCCAACATGATAGAGCTTGTAGAAGGGTTGGCCTAGAGTAGCTTGTCCCATTGTCTAACGTGGACAACGGTTTTCCATTATCATTTTTATATAAGGTATAGTATTTTAATAATAATAATAATGTTTATTGGACAAAAACATTTACATACAAATATTTACAAAAAAAGATTCGGTCCAAGCCCATGTGGAGCAGAGCTCTTCGGGCAATAATACAAATAAAATAATATCAATTAAATTTTTTTTTTTAAAAAGTATATTGATATAGATAAACTAAATGTACATATAAATATACATAAGTATATACATATGCATACATATACACATACATATACACACACATACATACACATATACACATAAAAATGAGATTTTTTGGTATATCTGCATAAACTTTATTTGTGTTTATGAAATTTGCAGGATATCATTTTTATTACCAAATTTTGTTTATTTAAAGTATTGGGTACTTTGCCTCTTGTTCAAGCATGTCTGAATGACCTTGAATATTTTTAGCATACAGTCATAACCACGTGGTTGCAATCTCTCTCTCTCTCTCTCTCTCTCTCTCTCTCTCTCTCTCTCTCTCTCTCTCTCTCTCTCTCTCTCTCTCTCTCTCTCTCTCTCATATATCCTGTTTTATATTGATGCTTCAAGGGGGTGCAAGAAATCCAGACGACAATTATTAGGCAATTGACAATTTTTTGTTATATACATTTGCTATTATATATATATATATATATATATATATATATATATATATATATATATATATATATATATATATATATATATATATATATGCATGTAAATATATTATACACTTGTATGCACATTTATATTGGTTTATATATAGTTGTATTTATAGTTATATATTGTTTATATTTGTGCTTAATGTTGTGGAAGGGTTTGCGTATGGCCATAATCAGCAAAACTATAATTAATCAGGCATCAAACTAGTCTCCCACCATCGCCAATCCGCACATTAAGGTGTGGGGATGAAAATTGAACAAACCTGAGACACGAATAAATAAATATATATATATATATATATATATATATATATATATATATATATATATATATATATATATATATATATATATATATATATATAAAAGATAAATGTTTAGTAGCTGCTACTTATATTCAGAGGAAAACGTGTTTTGATTGTTTTCTTCTTGGAATAAGCAGTTTTTTTTTTTTCTTTTTTTTTTAATGTTACGGTTTATAAGCGAAGGTACTCTGTTTCTTTTTATTTGCAGACATTTCATAACAATCATAACCATTTGCTTTATCCTCTATCCGTCCAACACATTGAAAAGTGATTTAAGGTTTCACAAGTTGTTGGGTGTATCTCAAAGACTATTTTCTCTTTTTAACTTCCTTTAGTTTTCTAACAAAATTACAACATATGTGATCTCAAGTCGAATTGCAATGTTGTCCTGTGATCTCGATTCCAGTGACTATTGTCAATGTTGACTTTGACCTTAAAAAATTAGTAAAATAGGTTGTGTAATATGAGTGTCGTACAATCGGGTATCAGCATTGGATCGGCAGCAGTTTAAATCATACACATTTGATGGAAACTTATTACCTATATCAATCTCATTCCAAAATGTGACCCGGTGTAATGGTCTGCCCCCCCCCCCCAGTCCGAAATTCCCCCCCCCCCCTGGCGAAATATGGTCCAGGATATATATCCCCCCGGGGGGAACTTTGTCCCTGGATAATATTCCCCCCTCTGGTCCAAAATTCCCCCTCCCCCCCCCCCTTTTGCTTGGTGGAGACAACCATTATTTTTTTCGTTTGCCATGGAAATCAAATTCAATGGGATTTCTTAGAAAAGCTGCACAGATTGCAAGACAATGTAGGGCAATTTAGGCAATAAATTGAAGTTATGTTAGGTTAGAATTTACTCCCATCATATCCAACAAGTAAAATAACATAATGGCCAACAACGGTTTTTTTTTTTTCGATAACATGTACAGATGTGTGGCAGATCTAGTCAAAGCTGTCGACACCATCCTTGGTGAAGTGTAAAAGCTAATAATCTCAGGTAACACAACTGAATTGGTATCATCTCCTTTCTCATGCATAGTGCTTATTAGCATCAAGTGTACTTTTTTTTTATTTTTTGCTGGACAGTACGAAAGCAGAGTAGGGTTTTCACTATATATATATATATATATATATATATATATATATATATATATATATATATATATATATATATATATATATATATATATATATATATATATATTCCTAATATTTTGTCAAACTTACAGTTGATTATTTAATTCATCAAAATAGTTTCTCTGTAAGGGAGGGTGGGGGGGGGGGGGGGGTTATCTTGGGGCTGCTTTTCCCGGGGGGTGGGGGGAATTTCTTGCTACACCGAACAAGGTTTTATATAAGTCAGCAGATCTTCTATTCTTTCATTCCTAAAACGGTAGGATTGCTAGCTTCTTCTCAGTCATGGGAACTACATATCCTAGAGCTCAGCTAGATCATCACAACCTACCCCATTTCACTTAGTATCATAACAATAAAAAAGAAGTCTGTGACACGCACTCAAACACAGGTGGGCAATCTCTCATATCTCCCCCCCCCCCTGTGTCGTGCACTTTAAAGAATTTGCACCTTGTAAACGTAGGTAGATTGAATTAATGTCACTTCACTTCTTATACTAAACACGCGAGAGAGCAGATGCGTAGCCGAATACGTTAGTAGGATGTTAGGAACACGAAAGTTTTCCTTGTGCGTTGATTGAAGGATGTCGTTTAAAGAGGAAAGTAATTGTAGGAGACAACTGGATGGACACACGTGTATGAGAGAGAGAGAGAGAGAGAGAGAGAGAGAGGAGAGAGGAGAGAGGAGAGAGAGAGAGAGAGAGGAGAGAGAGAGCGAGAGAGAGAGAGAGCGCACAACTTTTTTGGCTTAACAACACTGATTGCCTACTTGAAAGGTTATAATTTTTACACAACTATCCCTCTCTGACATCTTGTGATTTGGACATAACTTTATCCTCTTCTATCTTGTGGAAATTGTTAATACGAAGAATAACAAAAGAGAATAAATCTGAATTAATGACAGTGCATGGTGATTCCGAGATTTAATAGCATTTTGGGTACATCCATTTAAATTCCACCCTGTCTCAGTAGACCTATAGCTGATGGGGTAATGGGAATGGAACTATAATGAATATCTCTGGTTTAATAGGCCCTGTCGACTTACTACTATAGTTCATTCAGCCCTGAGAAAATACGACTTACTACTATAGTTCATCCGGCCCTGAAAAAATAAATGATTATGACGCTCAAACAGTAAGATGGGGGTGGTGAGTGTAGAATTTATAACATTGTGCAACAAGTCTGGTATCAGTGATGCAAGTCAAAAATAGCCGTGCTTAAAATAGGCGTGTTCTTTGTTCATCCTCTCTCTCTCTCTCCTCTCTCTCTCTCTCTCCTCTCTCTCTCTCTCTCTCTCTCTCTCTCTCTCTCTCTCTCTACAAGGAAGTCTAAATCAAGGGCCACACAAAGACTGAAGGGTATACAAGATCGTAATCGCTGTGTAATGCAATAGTTTCAACAAGCGATAACCCAGTACTAACACAGAGCAGCATTTATTGCAGTTCATTCGAAGTAGGTCCCTTTCATATTTAAAGTCTATTTTCCTCTAAACTTGCGACATTTTCATACTATTTCCTTATCATTACTCACATCCTCTCGTAGATTTGATCATAAATTATGGACTATGAAGACCCCGCTCACCTATAAGAAGGGTTACATGGTTCTTTACTCTCCGTCTAATGTTATTAGTGTAGTCTATAGCAGAACCATATCTCGCTATAGAAGGAAGTGCATTTTCTGTTGCTTTTTC
>NC_090728.1:187680475-187682975 GCF_036898095.1 Palaemon carinicauda | reverse complement strand
ACCATTTTCTAATATCGTGTGAAATTTTCCTTGTCTCAGCAACTGAAATTTTGGGGATGCTATAATCCCAAGGGCTCCAACAAGGAAAAATATCCCTATGAGGAAAGGAAATAAACTATATGAAAAATAATGAACAATTATGAAATATTTTAAGAACAGTAATAACATTTAAACTTTAAAAGACACTTATGTCAACCTGTTCAACATGAAAACATTTGCTGCAAAGTTTGAACCTTTGAAGTTCTACCGATTCAACTACCAGATTAGGAAGATCATTCCATAACTTGGTCACAGCTGGAATAAAACTTCTAGAATACTGTGTAGACTTGTGCATGAATTCGGTAATGTTACTTCTCCATTAATTGGTCGTAACCATTGGCTAAACCCATTTCTCATACACAAGACGTCATTTGACGGTACTAATAAGGATTTAAGGATATCCGTTTTCATGTTACATCAGTTTATCTCTCTCTCTCTCTCTCTCTCTCTCTCTCTCTCCTCTTCTGCCTCTCTCTCTCTCTCTCTCTCTCTCTCTCTCTCTCTCTCTCTCTGTTACATCAGTTTACTCTCCATTTTACACTCTCTCTCTCTCTCATGTTACATCAGTTTACTCTAATTTACATCCGTTTCTTTCTCTCTCTCTCTCTCTCTCTCTCTCTCTCTCTCTCTCTCTCTCTCTCTCTCTCTCTCCTCTCTCCTCGACCAGGGCCCATGCAAATCATATGACCAAAGTGAGTAGCTTTCCTAAATTGAGTTGTCAATTCTTCGTAAACAACAGATTGTATCATTCTATAATCGCAATTTTTTCTCAAGTTGTCTTGTAAACATGCAATACTGCCATAGGATTGTCAATACAGTAAGTTTAGGAGGGAATAATCTATTGCCATTTACAGCTAAAATAGTATAAGATCACTAAAGTTATTTTAAAAGTTTATTATATAAATTACCAGCAATGTTAGCTATTGTGTGCTGAATGATGTTAATATCCACATTAAATGCACGAAGATCTCGATTTAAAGTCGCTTACGAATGGGCAGAAGCAAAGAACAGGACAGTGTGCCAAAGACTGACCAATGATTAGTGGCCAAGTCCCCTCTCTACCCAAGCAACGCCCAGGGAGGGCCAGGCAATGGTTGCTGGTGACTCAAGAGATCTAAAAACTTTCTCAATCCCCCTCTCTAGCTCACAAGGATTGATGATGATTCAGTTTCTACAAGAAGCTGTAGAGCTTGAGCGAGTTTCGAACTCTCATCCAACAGGTTACTAGACAGGGACGTTTCTTATGTTACAACCATAAAGAAAGATACAATTAAATAGAATTAATGTAGAGGAAGAGAAAGTGAAATTAGATCTATATTCACATAAGACTGCTTTCGTCGTTAAAAATTAATCTCTTCCACAAACATATACCGTATAATTTTATTCTTGTTTTTTTTTTTTATATCTTTTATTATGAAAAATACTTTTACATTTTATTAACTTAAATTTTTTTTCTTTCTTTATCAATCTTACATTTTTTATATACATTATAATATCTATTATAATATATAGTAAAATTACAATTTTATTATCTTTCTAAATATGTTATTAAGTTAGAAACATACTGATTTGTGGAAAAATATTTTTACATGATTCTTATGTGCAATCATATTTACATAAATGTATTTAACAGTTTATTCTTTATATACTTAATAATTTGCTGGTCAGCACTTATTCCCAATTGCCTTGCCATCCAGATACATGAAATAAGATCTGCTATTATTACCATTGCTGTATTTTCATCCCTTTTTATTCATGTGGAAGAGGGTTTAGACTAGATCTCTTATCCATCTTGAAATACCTGGAATAAATTTTTTTTTTTTCTGTCATTTCTATGATTTCCAAAATAACATTCTTGCTCTGCATAATGTGGATAAGACATTTGAATTTTATATTCATAAAACCATTCGCTTAAACAGTTATTTTTATATCCCGCTAGGTTTAAATGTACTTCTACAGCGGAGGGGTTATGTAAATAGAACAAAATGGAATAATAGTTTCTAGAAAATAGTTTCCTAGAAATTGTCATGGCTTGCATTTGTCCTTGGTGAAAGGTCGATGTTGGTATGAACGGTAAATCAAGACACTACTCCCTTGAGCTTTCGACTTTTATTACAAATTGTTTCAGAGAAGCTCCTGCATTGGTCTCTCTCTCTCTCTCCTCTCTCTCTCTCTCTCTCTCTCTCCTCTCTCTCTCTCTCTCTCTCTGTTCAAAAACGCCTTTGTATTGTTATCATCATCATCATCATAATTCTCTCTCTCTCTCTCTCTCTCTCTCTCCTCTCTCTCTCTCTCTCTCTCTCTCAGCCAACAAAATTCATAATTTTGATGTTCAAAAGCGCCTTTATATTGTTATCATCATAACCACCCCCCCCTTCTCTCTCTCTCTCCTCTCCTCACTCTCTCCTCTCTCTCTCTCATCCTCTCTCTCACTCTCTCTCTCTCTCTCTCTCTCTCTCTG
>NC_090728.1:187612975-187670475 GCF_036898095.1 Palaemon carinicauda | reverse complement strand
TGATTGCTTAGTGCATAGCAAATTATTGGTGATGATTGCTTAGTGTATAGCAAAATGTTGATTGCTTAGTGTATAGCAAAGTATTGATGATGATTGCTTAGTGTATACCAAAGTATTGATGATGATTGCTTAGTGTATAGCAAAATATATATGATTGCTTAGTGTATAGCAAAATATTGATGATGATTGCTTAGTGTATAGCAAAATATTGATGATGGTTGCTTAGTGTATAGCAAAATATTGATGATGATTGCTTAGTGTATAGCAAAATATTGATGATGGTTGCTTAGTGTATAGCAAAATATTGATGATGATTGCTTAGTGTATAGCAAAATATTGATGATGATTGCTTAGTGTATAGCAAAATATTGATGATGATTGCTTACTGTATAGCAAAATATTGATGATGATTGCTTAGTGTATAGCAAAATGTTGATGATGATTGCTTAGTGTATAGCAAAATATTGATGATTGCTTAGTGTATAGCAAAATGTTGATGATTGCTTAGTGTATAGCAAAATATTGATGGTTATTGCTTTGTGTATAGCAAAATATGGTTCTCTTGTTAAATATTTGTGTGATTTCATTGTATATGTTCCATGTTCATACATTTTTTTCTGCTTGCATTAATGTTAATACATTTTTTCTCCTCGCTTTTATAACATTTTCAATAATAAGGATTAGAATAGTCATTTACCCTATGTACCATAGGTAATTCTCGTAATTGTCAAAATCAGGTTTATTGTTCTCTGTACTGTTATTGTATCAATTAGTGGTTATTTTTTGTCTATAATGCAGGTATGTAATTTAATCATTATTAATATTACTTTCTTGTATATTGTATATCTGTTCATTATCATCATCTCCTCCTACGCCTATTGACGCAAGGGTCTGTTAAATTTCGCCAGTCGTCTCTATCTTGAGCTTCAAATTCAACTTCTCCATTCATCATCTCCCACTTCACTCTTCGTAGTCTGTTATCATTTATATATTTTGTATGATAATTTTTTTTCAGCTTTATTTAAAAGTCAATTAACGAAATCAGCAATAAGTAAAAGAACCAGTCAAAGCAAAGTTAATATTGACAGGTAAATGAGTTAGTGAGTTACCATGTACTACTTACTTCCTTTATAGTTGTGATTATTTGGCTGTTTTTTACTTTGCAAAACTGCTTACTTTGATGTAATGGAAATTCCTTATTTTTGGGCGGCAGGTTAAGATGCTTTCGAATTTAATAAATGAAAATTGATGGGTTAAAACACGGGATTAATAATTCTGTTGTACTACCGCTAGTGAGTTACGGGGTCTGTTGACTGGTCAGACAGTACCACATTGGATCCTTCTCTCTGGTAACGGTTCATTTTCCCTTTGCCTACACATACACCGAATAGTCTGGCATATTCTTTACCGATTCTCCTCTGTCCTCATACACTTAACAACACTTGAGATTACCAAACAATTCTTTTTCACCCAAAGGTCAACTACTGCACTGTAATTGTTCAGTGGCTACTTTCCTCTAGGTAAGGGTAGAAGGGAGTCTTTAGCTATGGTAAGCAGCTCTTGTAGGAGGACACTCCAAGATCAAACCATTGTTTTCTGGTCTTGGGTAGTGCCATAACCTCTGTACCATGGTCTTCCACTCTCTTGGGTTAGAGGTCTCTTGCTTGGTGGTACACTCGGACACACTATTCTATCTGATTTCTCTGCTTCTTGTTTAGTTGAAATTTTTATAGTTTGTATAGGGAATATTTATTTTAAAGTTTTCATTGTTTTTTAAAAGATTTTATCCTTGTTTCCTTTCCTCACTGGGCTATTTTCCCTGTTGTGGCCCTTGGGCTTATAACATCCTGCTTTTCCAACTAGGGTTGTAGCTTAGCAAGTAATAATAATAATAATAATGATATTCAAATAGCTTTAGAAATTATATATACTGTACGAGGAAAATTATGAAACCTTTACAGCTCCCACTACGTGCTAAACGGTCGATGGCGCCTAGAGTTTAGTGATAAGGTAATGGGTAAGGAATTTATTGAATAATGTAAACCTTTCCTCTGGCTAGACAATTTTCCTTAAACTAGTTTGTCGTTGGTCGTTGTATCCAATGGTAAACCCACTAGTATTTGCACTAGTTCTTTTAGTGTTTGCCGTTTTCCATAATTGTGAACATGCACTATATATATAGATAGATGTCTAGTTATGAGAGTCAACCATCTCAGGTTTTTAATGATATGTTTATGTTAGTTATGATGTTGCGAAGAGATTTGAATTATCTGCAAAAAATCGAAGGTATTCAAGGCAGACGCCAAAGGTTACATTTTTCTTACTTTAATACCCTTGAACATCTACTGTTAAAAATTTATCTTGAGAAATGAGGTTATTATGTTAAGAAACAATTCACCCACTTAAAGGTTTAAAGGCCGATCATGAATGGCAGAGGCAAAGGACATTACCCTATCAAGCAGGACAATCCCCTAGAGACTGACCATATGTACATATGATCAGCGTCCAAGGCCTCTAGCCCCTCTCCACCCTAGCTAGGACCAGGGAGGGCCAGGCAATGGCTGCTGATGACTCAGCATATAGACCTATAGGCTCCCCAAAACGCCTCATCCTTAGCTCACAACGATGGTGAGGTTGCAGGGAAGAAAGAAACTAATGAGTTTGAGCAGGACTTGAATCCCAGTCAGGGACGTTACCACATCGGCCACCACAACCCGTATGGATTTAGTTTTGTCCCAGTAAATAAGCGGAGTAGGGTTTTTTTTCCAGTAAGGTAAAATACCGTTTTGGTTGATACTTCCGTTAAAGTCGGTTAAAATTCTCCTATCATAGGACAGAAGTAATTTAAGTGTCAAGAGAACTGTTATGATTCATATCTAGTATCTCGCTACATACTATCAAATATCCAGTAAAACTTGTGGTAATTAACCAATACATAGGGTGACAGCTAACAGTTCGAATAATCAAAACAAAACTAAATATAAATACATTACACTATTTGTATCTGTAATGGTAAAGGTTTATTATCTGAGCTGAAGCATAAATTTCTTGAGTTAGTTTTGAGTTGTTTAATCGTTCCAAGTAAAATCAGTCCTTTTCCAATGAGTAATTTAACCAATATTGGATTTCTCAGGGTAATACAAAAATAATGTAAATAATATTTATACTCTGCACGATTTCCTTATACGGCTGAAAATTTCAAAGTAAGTGATTAATAAGATCTGGTCGTCTGTCTAGGCTTAATAGAAATAATGCACAGCGTTATACAGAGAGAGAGAGAGAGAGAGAGAGAGAGAGATATGTGTTACTGTAGATTTTTGGTGCTGTTAGTGCACCCCATACTGTATGCAGTATACTATAGGCATTAATCAAGGATCCTTGCATATTTCCTTCTGTTCGTACCTACAATTGTTCCATTGCTATCTTCTTTAACTCTTTCCCTGTTTCCTTTATTCCATCTTGCTATCCAACAACTTTTAACTACTACTATTTGGTATAACGAATTATACATAGGAGCTGAATATCCTCACACACCCTAGTATCCGACTGTGTAGCAAAAACTCTTAAATCCAATATAATTACTAGACTGTCAGCATTTGATTAAGGAGATAGAAGTCCCCATTGGAGGGCCATGAGTTCTAGGTATTGGAGAATCTGTGACTAATAGATCTACGTAATTACCAAATGTGAAAGCTTTTTATTTTTTTTGACTACTCGAACAGAATTGGGAGTATAGTTAAATATCTCAGGCCATGACAACTCTCTCTGGTGAGCATTGAAATCTCTTACTATCACTAGAGGCACTTTACCTTCGGTTATATTTATAATCTTGGTCATTAAGATGATGTTGAAAATATCCAAATCTTAGTCGAGGTAGATGAATTATATTTCATATATATATATATATATATATATATATATATATATATATATGTATATATATATATATATATATATATATATGTATATATATATATATATATATATGTATATATATATATATATATATATATATATATATATGTATATATATATATATATATATATATATATATATATATATATATATATATATATATATTATCTGCCATAGAGGGTTAGTATCTTAGTGCACCTTTGTTTGATGTAGGCAATTCTCATTGGTCTTAGCAACATTCCTTCGTCCCAAAGTCTCACTTGCTTTAAATCTTTTTACTTTATCTTATAGTGTAACTTTTTTTCCCCAAGCACAATTGGGCCACTGAATAACCTTACAAGCTCCATCGTGGAATATATACGTTATTTCCATCTCTTGCAACTCTTCATTTACAGGTCTTTAGAAGAGATTACAAGCTGGGCTATAACCCTAGGGGGTCCAACAGAGAAATATAACCTAGAAAGGAAACTAGGAAATAAATAAACTTCAAGAGAAGAATAAACGATCAAAATGAATTATTGCAAGAGCAGTAACAACATTAAGCCCTGTCCACACGATCGAGCATGCCCGACAGGCAAACAGTGACGTCATTAACCCTCATTTTCACTAACTATTGTGGCCTGGTATCACTGGTTGGCCGTCGGGGCAAGCTCGATCTTGTGGACAGGGCTTTAAATTATAATCATTAATAAGAAGATTAAGAGGAAGAGAAATGAGTTAAAACAGCAAGAGATCTCTAATTCAAGACAGTGGAAGGCCATGGTACAGAGGCTATGGCAATACTCAAGACCAGGGAATGATGGTTTGGTTATGAAATGTCATCACCATGCGCTAGGAATTATATACATTTTATGATGGAGCAACATCGAAAGATATTGATCACACTTGAAAGTAGTCAAATAGTTAGATAGTTACAAAGTAAATAAAGCAAGGAAGGTGGCCGTATATGTGAAAAACAGTAGTTTTTTTGTGAAGGCAAAGTCGGATGATTGTCGATCAAACGTTCCCTTGCGACAGTGAAACGTTGATGCCAAATGCAAACGTGTACAAAATATGGAAGGGTAGATCAAAGTATTATGATATACTATATGCATGTGGGTCGATTATAGAAAGATAGGTGGAAAATATAGAAATCAGGAATATACGAATTATATATTATTAAATATTATTATTATTATTATTATTATTATTATTATTATTATTATTATTACTACTTGCAAAGCTACAACCCTTGGTGGAAAAGCAAGACGCTATAAGCCCAAGGGCTCCAACGGGGAAAATAGCCCAGTGAGGAAAGGAAATAGACTCCAAGGGAAGTAATTAACAATTAAAATATTTTAAGAATAGTAACATTAGAATACACATTTCATATATAAACTATAAACAATAACAAAACAAGAGGAAAAGAAATAAGATAGAATAGTGCCCGAGTGTACCCTCAAGCAAAAGAAATCTAACCCAGGGCAGTGGAAGGCCATGGTACAGAGGCTATGGCACTACCCAAAACTAGAGAACAAAGATTCTCTTCTATCCTCGCCAAGAGGAAAGTAGCCTCTGAACCATCTTAGTGCAGTGGTTAACCCTTTGAGAAAAGTAATTGTTTGGTAATGTTAGTGTTGTCAGGTATATGAGGACCTTGGAGAATATGTAAAGAATAGGCCAGACTATTCGGTTTATGTGTAGGCAAAGGGAAATGAACCGTAACCAGAGAGAAGGATCCTATGTAGTACTGTCTGGCCTCCAGGACCCCATAACTGTAGCTGTAGTATCTCAACTGGTGGCTGGAGCTACAACTTATAAATTTTAGTCTAGATGGTAGTAAAATGCAAGGGATATCTGGGCTCTACATACCCCTAGCTGTGTGCAGCTCCTGGTTCACTGTAAGCCTTACTTTGAGTCTTTTATAGCATTTCTTATGTCCTTATCTGCACTTGACTTGTCTTTCATCCATTTTGCTCTCTAATCGCTTCAAGTTTTACTTTGGTGCACCCCCCCCCCCCATTTAATTAGCATGTATTACCGCTCTCAGACTGAATACCTAGAGAAGACAAAATGCCTAATGGTAAAAAACAAAAATTAATCTTGCATAACATTGAAAAAGGGTATTTGTACTCTTATGTGAAATAGTAAACTTAGATAAATTATTGTAGGCTAAATATTCTTCAATTGTAATGTATTAAAAAAGTAGTATTTTTATTAAAATTTATATAAATTTTCATAACCATGTCTGTCTTCGGTCATTTCGTTATTCTTTTTAACTAGTTTTATTTTCCTGAGGTAATTTATACGCGAATCTCCCGTAAAATGTTAAGATATCTTCCGGTGATTAAGTTTGTTCAATGGACACGTTTAAGGTTAAACACAAATGTTCCCTTAATTTGTGGTTTGGCAATGCATTGTGGGTAGGAATATCTGATCGTCTTTTTATTTCTTCGTTCTGAATAAAGTGAGTGCGGAAAAATCCTGACACTAGATTGGTTTCGTATTTAGGTTTATCAAATGAACAAGGATTTTGGAATGAAGCCGTCTTTTAAGTTTTAAAGAAAGGAAGTTAGATACCGACTTAGTTGATGTCATCATGTCCTGTCTTTCTTATTGCGGACGTGTGATGTTTGCATATATTATTTTGAGGTTATCTGACAATTTCACGATTATAGTTGAACGCCTGATCAAGTAAGTAGTATTTTGTGAATGTTCAGTTCTTCCTGTAATTGTGAAGTGTCCCAAGTGTTGCTTGCTATGCTTTAGGTAGATATCGGTGGTAACGAAAACACACTGTAACCTACTAGCCTGCCATTCCCGAAAACTAGTGAAGTACAGCGTCGTAATTTTCGACTTGCTATAAAAGTTGTTTTTTTTCTTCATCACGGTTTTCGTTTTCGCAATAGGAAATTAAATTTATTTCTAAACCAATGGTTGCACAGGTTTTGTACATTTAAATAATTGAGGCGAGGTTAAGGAGCTTTAGTGTACAGTTAGATAAGTGAGGTGAGGTTAAGGAAGTTTTGTACATTTAAATAAGTGAGGCGAGGTTAAGGAGCTTTAGTGTACAGTTAGATAAGTGAGGTGAGGTTAAGGACGTTTTGTACATTTAAATAAGTGAGGTGAGGTTAAGTGTGTAAAGAACCCTCCCCCAAAGTTAGGTTAGGTCAGGTCGGTATGCTTAGGTTAGACAGTAGCCATTATCATATTCGCTTTGTGTATGCGACAGAAATAAAATTTAGTTAAAATGCGCAATGTTAGGAAGGAAATTTTTATTTTGCATCGGGAATCCAGGGTTGGTTAAAGATTGTACCTGTATTTCTTACCGTTCATGTAATATTTTTCACATGAGGCTGACAGTTTTGTACGTTATTGACTTTTTTTTTTTCTCAAGTTATTCACTGGTTGGGCTAATTATTTCAAAACACTTCTGAGAAATCCCTTGACGATTTCATGTGTTTCTGGGTCAAGTGATTGCATAAAGTTTATAAATAGTTCAAGCACAGCTAGTAGAATAACAGCTAAAGATTCTAAATATTTGATAAGTCATGGATTGTTTACAAACATGGCTAACTCAGTCGGGGTTTTTCGCCAAAGACACTGGCATTTGCATAAAAAAAAACTATTGTTACTTCATGTTCATAATCCACTGTATAATGTGGATAACTAGAAATTTGAAATTAAATGTTAAGTTTAATTTATATTAGTACTAATGGCATTGTATAACAATGAAACAACCTCCAATAGATTTAGTAGATTTGAGAATAAAGCCCTCGGAACGATATTGGGAGTTAAATGGCAGACAGGAATAGAAGCAAAACTATAATAGAGATTATTCGAGTGCTTTATGTGGGTGAGATCATGATACGGGTTAGATGGAGATGGTTTGGGCATGCTCTTCGCACTCCCCAACAGAGATTAGTTTACAAAACTTTCAGCTGGGCATTACAAGGCACTAGAAGAGTTGGAAGACCCAGACTTACATGGCTGAGGACTATGAAGTGTGGAGTAGATGATGAATGAAGAAGTAGTGAATTAAAAGCTCAAGATAGAGCGACTGGTGAAATCGAACCGAGGCCCTTTGCGTCAATAGCGGTAGAGGAGATGATGATGATGATAGTGTGGATAGATAGAAGATTAGCCCATTGAAGAACTCCAACGTTAATTTTAATTTGTATTAGTACTGATACCCTTGTACCTCTCTCGGCAACAACTCAATGTTTTCTATTTACAAACTGGTGCAACTACTGGTTCAATAGTCCTGACCAGTACAATAACAAATTATCACTTCATGTAGTTAGAGCTAAATCTTCAATTTACATGTGATCGCTGTACAGTGCGTCCTAGCAATCAGTTTTTGGAGCAAAGCACCATTTCGTTTAGGGATTAATTGCTGAATATGGAATTCATCAGATTTTAGTTAGCGTTTTCTTTTTAAAATGTATATTTTATAACTTATTTAAGCAGGACTAGACTTTACTTCAACACCTATCCCTTGAAATTAAAATGAGTCGGTATTTCACACCAGTGTGTTAGTTTTTCATGTTGACAAGGTATGCGAAGCCCACATATAAGTTTCCATCTTTATTATCCGTACATTCTTGCATAACTTAAATTTTAATAATCCCTGCAAGTTTCATTTGTCTACGATTAAAATCGTGGCCAGGAAGCTTTTCACACACACAAACACACGCGCGCGCGAAACACCAATCCAATTTCGTTGGCGGAGGTAACTAAAAACTTATCTGAACAAATGTAGAAATATCACGAAAAAAAGTCATTTAATTGCCATTAGTTATCGTGCTATGTAAGCAATTTGTCCATTACCCATTTTCTCTTTATTGTGAAAAGTTTTGCGAAGTTTCCTTAGGTGATTTTAATCTTTACAATGATCCCCTTTCCTGAATGTAGAACTTAGTGTTGCTGAAAATCTTGGCAGATATAGCTAGATTTTGGTCTATAGAATATTAAAAGGGATATGGTTAAACTCCAACAAAGCTGTAAAAGTCTCTCTGGAAAAGTGCAGATCCTACGATTGTTTAAATTGTTCTCTGGGCTAATATTCAGTTGTTAGCTCTCATCTTGAATGGCTGGATAAAATCTCACGTTCTATAAGATCGATTGTCCTTGATTTTGTTATAATCACCGAGCCACAAGACCTCACAATACTTGATTATCCTCTTCATTATCAGTAAATAACTAGCAGTCTATATGTGAGGAAATAAAGTGCCAAGCCAGCGTGGTCTATATTTTTTATTCATTCAAACGGTGTTTCTACGCATTTTTAGCTGCGAATGCGTATAAATTTGAGTTTTATTTTCTATTCATTTGTTTACTTCGAATTTTAAGAGTACAATAGTCAATTATATATGTATGGAATTAGGAGTGTAATCTATTATATTTGTATCAAATTAGCTCTCGGTAATTACATATGTATATGTTAGAAGCCAACTCTATAATCTGTCTTTCAAGTCTTTCAGTCGGCAAAAATCTGGAAACTTTTGCTCAGGTTAAATCTAGATACTCATTTATAGGTAACCGTTTTCTGTGTGAACACATTAAAGAAAACGTACAATGACCGTGGTAAGTATTGGGGAACTTTGTTAGATTTTACTTTTTACCAATTCCCCCAAAATCTAGTGTAAACACATTTGTGCTTTGGTTAAGCCTAGTTACCCATACATAGGAAACCGTTTTCTGTGTGAGGCAATTAAAGAAAACTTACACTAACTGTGGAAAGTAGTGAGGAACTTTGTTGGATTCTACCTTTTTTCCCCCAGTTCCTAAAAAGTGTACCGTGTAAACGTACTGAACTAAGTTACACATTCGTAAGAAACCGTTTTTGTGAGGGACTATTAAAGAAAACGTACAATAACCGTTGAAAGTAGTGGGGAACTTTGTTAGATTTTACTTTTTACCAATTTCCAAAAAATCATATGTAATCACTTATATTCGGCTTAAGCCTAATTACCCATTCATATGAAACCATTTTCTGTGGGGACCATTAAAGAAAACTTACAATAACCTTGGAAAGTAGTGGGAATCTTAGTTAGATTTTACAATTTACCATTTCCCAAACATTTGATTGTAAACGCTTGTACTCGGATTAAACTTAGTTACCCAATCATGTGAAACCGTTTTCTGTGTGGGACTATTATAGAAAATGTACAACAACCTAAGAAAGTAGTGGATAACTTTGTAGATTTCCACTTAAAAGTCTGTGTACCTGTCTCGGTCTACAGCATATTACAAGTGACACTTGCAACCATCATTTGTTCCCTGAAGTGTGGCAAGTAGGCATATGTTTAGCATCTGATTCCTTTGATTAGGGATAAAATCTTCGGTTTATTTTTAAAGATTAGGGAGTTTCATTAGCCTATGTCTGAAGTGTTAAGCTTAGCCTATTAGTATAAACTCGGTAGCAGTTTTTAAGTTTGATTTTACTACATGTTCTCCAGTTTGTGATTTCAAATATTCTATAATCATACGATTTTTAAAACTCAAAGAGGAACCAGGTAGTTTGAATGTCTGGTTAACATCGAGACACTATTCTTAAAATGTGTAAAACCACTCAGTGCAAGGTATTATCTTATAGAACTAAAATAGATTATACAATATGAAATTATTTTTGGCGAATGGAGGAAACAAATTGTATCCTATAGTATTCTTAAACATACTTTGAAACATTTGGAGATGGCTTGTTTTGCGTTTATATATCGTTTCCTCAGTATGTTTTCCCCAGCCAAAACCCCGAGTTCCCACTGGTGGTCCCCAATTAACATAGGATATAGATATATATATTTCTGAAACTATTCATTTGCGACGGGAACGAGTGTCATTTTCGAAGAGCGTAATTGTTTTCCATAAGAAAAAGTAGTTTTTTTCCTAGGTTACATTGCGCTATAATACAGTAAAATAATACCAAAATTTTTTGGTTTGTATTCTAAGCGAGAGGATCCAGTGGGAGTAGAATATGACCTGTGTTGGACTTGGACATGATGAATATTCATCATTACACTAGGTAATGGAAAATGGATTGTCTGTCACATAAAAATGTAACATAAAAACTATGCTTAAAACGATAATACAGTAATTTAATAAATAAACTTTTAAAATGGAAAGTACCGTAATTAAAGAATTTTTTTTTTTTTCAATCGAAAGATCAAATAGGCTTGTCTGACTACTTTACAGTTCAAAACTAGAAAATACACTACTACTTTGGTATTTATCAGTTATGAAAATTAGTTTGTGTAATAATTATATTAAAAAAAAAAGTGATTAGCTGTTAGCCAAGGACGGACACTTTTGTGTTTCATATAAAATCATGTTTGTTCCGTAACCGAAATACAAACCACGCTATTTACAAAGGGTATTACTTTTAGCGCAGCTGAAATGACGAGTCAATAGTTTTTAACGAGGGTTAATTACCCCCGCGCTAGTTAGCGGGGGGGTGGGGAAGGGTAGCTTGCTACCCCTCCCCCCTCCACACACCGGTGACTTGCTTCACTTCACTTTTGGCTCGGCGGTGATCAGACGTGTCTGTTCATCGCCTTCGTGGCAGCCTTTAATTTTCTGCTTTTTCTTTTCAGCTTGTGTGATTGGTTGGAAGTTGACCTTCAGTTATTTTCTTTTATTTACTATGCGTACATGCCCTGGAGTTGCCGGCCGTCCTTGTGGGACTTTCATGTCGGACGTTATTACGGATCCTCACACCCTCTGCCCTCAATGTCGGGGCCGACGGTGCGACCAGGATAACATGTGCCGTGAGTGCAGGGAGTGGTCTGCCTCCCAGTGGGAGAGGTTTGGCCGTCGGCGTAAGAAGAAGTCCAAGAGAGACTGTTCTCCTCCGGGGTTAGCCTTGAAGGAGGAAGGTTCTCGGGACTCTTCTTCCGCCGCCCAAACCTCCTCCGAAGCTCCCCCTCGTCCGCCTCCTAAGGAGAGTCGTCCGAGTGGGAGCGCAGGCCCTTGTTCTGTTTCCCTACCTTCGGTGGGGGGAGAGGGCGTCGCCTCCCATAGCGAGGCGGTTCCCCCTCCTCCTCCGGGGGAGGTTATTGATAATAATGCCTTATCCAGTGATGATCTTTTACAGATTTGGTCGTCCCTGGGGCTTAAGGGCTTGCCCTCCAGGGTCGCTCTTATTGACCTTTTCTCGTTGGGGGCCGCTGTTAAACAGTCGCCGGTGGTAGCGGAGGTAGACCCTCTGTCTATTGTCGACGTCGTGGTGACAGAGGCCTCCGACGTGGCTGGGCCTTCCGACGCAGGTGCTGTTGCTGGTGATGGTGCTCAAGGCTCTCCTCCTCCTTCCGTGCATCCTTCGAAGGGGGAAGTGAGTCCTTCGGTCTCGACTGCTGCCCAGCTTCCTTCTGAGGGAAGTGTTTTGACGGAGACTCCCCTTCGGAAGACCGATGGTCCCGACGATCTCCCCCGAGGCCGCCTCCGCCGTAAGGCTCACCGCCCTCTACGCCACAAGGGCCTCCCTTCCCCTTACAGGGGGACTAAGAGGCGCATTTTTGGGTCTTCGTCCTCCGGGGGGGACTCTCCTCGTCAGCCTCAACCGACTGCTCCGCCCTCCTTGAACCTCTCTGCAGACCGCTCACCATCTCCTGCCGGATCTTCGCCTTCTGGAGAACTCGTCACCCGACGGGCAACGGTCCCTTCGGGGCTAAGGGATTCTTCCCTTACGCGAGCAGGGCTAGCGCACAAGCGCTCTCCTGCTCGCCAGCGCTCCCCTGCTCGCCAGCGCTCCCCTGCTCGCCAGCGATCTCCTGCTCGTCGACGATCTCCTGCTCGCCAAGACTCTCCTGCTCGCCGACGCTCACCTGCTCGTCGGCTCTCTCCTGATGTTCGCCCCCCTCGGCAGCGCTCTCCTGCTCGTCAGCTCTCTTCCGAGCGTCAGCGCTCATTTGAGGACCATCGCCCTGCGGTCTCTGACCACCCTTTAGTTCCTGCTGAACTCCCTGCTCACCATCCACCTGGTCCTGTGGCTACGCAACATCGTGCTGCGCGTGTGTCAGAAACACATGTTCGCCAACGCGCCAGCGATCTTCCCGTTCCTGCTCGTGAACGCGCCGCACCACCTGTCCTCTCACAGGACACGCGTCGACCTTCTGCTCGCCAGCGATCACCTACACATGCTGCTCGCCATCGCACGACCCTGCACGATCGCCCGCTTACGCATGCTGCTCCTCATCGCACAAACCTGAACGATCGCCCTCCTGCGGATGCTGAACACCATCGCACCCTTTCACGCGATCATTCACCTGCGCATGCTGCTCGCCATCGCACAACCCTGAACGATCGCCCGCTTACGCATGCTGCTCCTCATCGCACAACCCTGAACGATCGCCCTCCTGCGGATGCTGATCACCATCGCACCCTTTCACGCGAACATTCACCTGCGCATGCTGCTCGCCATCGCACAACCCTGCACGATCGCCCGCTTACGCATGCTGCTCCTCATCGCACAACCCTGAACGATCGCCCTCCTGCGGATGCTGATCACCATCGCACCCTTTCACGCGATCATTCACCTGCGCATGCTGCTCGCCATCGCACAACCCTGCACGATCGCCCGCTTACGCATGCTGCTCCTTATCGCACAACCCTGAACGATCGCCCTCTTGTGGATGCTGATCACCATCGCACCCTATCACGCGATCATTCACCTACACATGCTGCTCGCCATCGCTTACCATCACGCGGTCATTCACCTGCGCATGCTGCTCACCATCGCACATCAGTGCATCGACATACCACAGCTCGTCATCGATCGCCTGTGGATCTACATCGCCAGCGATCTTCTTCACCTACGCGGCAGCACGATCCCTCGCCGTCGCGCCATCGCTTGCGTTCGTCGCCTCGGACACGTGTTCATTTACCTGCCCACCCTCACACCCACTCGCCTGCGCGCCCGCGCGACCGCTTGCCTGTGCGCCCGCGCGACCATTCGCCTTTGCGCGACCGTTCGCCCTTGCGCAACCATAGTTCGCGGCGAATTCCACAGCCGGTGGTAGCAGCAGGGACGCGTGCTCCTAGACGGCACTCGGGATCACCTCCATCCAAGCACAGGTTGGTATTGCAGGACGAAGACAGGTCAGTACAGCATTCTTCCCCACCTTCTTTTCAGGCAGGTACCGTCGTGTCCACTCCAAAGGATCGCCCGATCCCTTTCACCTTAGCGAGGATTTCGGACTCTGTGTCCTTGGAGCAGCAGACTTGGTTTGGTCCGCTGGCACGGGCGTTAGTGAGGGTTATGAAACCAGCACTCGCCGGCCAGGGTAACAAACCAGCGGCTGTCTCTCCTACGCTGAAGAGAAAGAGAGGAGTGGACTTTGTGGTGACTTCCCCCAGGGCGAAGTTGGTTCCCAAGAGGTCGGTCTCGAGGGTCCCCTCTCCTGCACGAGTACTCTCTCCTTCTCCCGTGGACGAGGCCTTTCTGTCCTCAGGTGAGTCCAGTGGGGCGGTAGTCTTCCCCTCGGCACCAGGGGGGGAGACTTCGCTTCAGGCAGGAGAATCGTCTCGTGAGGAAGGGCCCCTCGAACCTCGTTGTTGGGATCCTGTATCCCTCCCAGGAGGGAACCCAAGGATTCCAAGACCATCCCTAAATCCTCTGCAAGGATTCGTCAGGAACCCACGACTACCCAGGGGAATGTCCACGTATCACCCCAGGAAGAGATTCCTGGGGCAGGAGACTTAGCTGCCAGCCCGCAGGGAGGAGAACAGCAAGAGTCCGAACATGCCTTCTGGCAGGTCCTAAGCCTGATAAGGCAACTTAACAGTCTTACGAATCCAGTCATCCCCCCCGTGAAGGCAAAGACACGAGTCTGGATGAAGTGTTTGACGTTCGGAAGGCCCCTAAGACCAGTGCAGCTCTGCCCTGGTCTCGGGGGCTGAAGAGTGCCAGAGCTAGGGTCAATGCTCAGCTCGCACTTCTTGCCTCCTCCAGTCGTTCCACTGCCGGGAACAAACTCATCCCTCCTCCTCGCCTTCAGCAGAGGAGGTATTTCGAGATCCTGGGTGAGCAGAACCTCGCTCTTCCTCTCCATCACTCTGTGGAGGAGCTGGCGAAGGGAGTTCCCTTGGAGAAACTCTCTGCCCGGCAGGTGTCGTTCTCGGCGGCAGAGATCCTTAACCACGAGAAGGTCGCTAAGTGTGCCATGCAGGCCACTTCGTGGCTGGACTTCTGGTTAGGATCTCTGGGCATCCTATTGCGATCGGAGGACTTGTCCAAGGAGACCAATAGGAAGGCCCTAGAGACCTTCTTGCTCTCGGGCACCCGCTCCATCGAGTTTTTGGCGCACCAGGTTACCACCCTGTGGGCCAACTCGGTGTTGAAGCGTCGCGATGCTGTGTCCGAGAGATTCCATCCGAAGGTCCCCGCCGTAGATGTGTGTAGGCTCCGACATGCCTCCCTCCTGGGGGAGAGCCTGTTTGAGCCTCAAGACTTGGAGCGAATGGCTGAGAGGTGGAGGAAATCCAGCACGGACTCCCTCCTCCACAGGGCCCTTACAACTCGGCCCTATAAGCCTCCAGCCCCGCCACAACAGCAGCAACAGCCTCGTAAGGCTCCCAAACAGGCACCGGCAGCTAAGAAAGTGGTGTCTAAGCCCCAGCCCTTTCCAGCCAAGGTCAAGAGGGGCGGTAAGTCCTCCAGGGGAGGCAAGACTTCTTGGGGTGGCGGCCGCGGCCGCAAGCCCTAGGGGTGGCAGTCCCCCTGCGTGTCCACCTGTGGGGGGATGCCTTCAGCGTTGCGTCCGCAGGTGGCAACATCACGGGGCCGATGCTTGGACGGTCTCAGTGATCGGCCAAGGTTATCGCGTCCCGTTCACGTCATCTCAACCTCCCCTGACAGCGAATCCAGTGTCGTTGAGCTCCTATGCCATGGGATCGGCAAAGGGGCTGGCCCTTCAGGCTGAAGTCGAGACCATGTTCGAGAAGGGTGCTCTCCAGGAGGTCGTGGACGGCTCTCCAGGCTTCTTCAGTCGACTCTTTCTTGTAAAGAAGGCTACTGGAGGCTGGAGACCCGTCATCGATCTCTCGGCTCTGAACAGGTTTGTCAAACAAACCCGGTTCAGCATGGAGACAGCAGACACGGTCAGACTTGCGGTGAGACCACAAGACTTCATGTGTACACTGGATCTAAAGGATGCGTACTTCCAGATCCCAATCCATCCGTCTTCCAGGAAGTACCTGAGATTCTGCCTAGACAACAAGATCTACCAGTTCAAGGTGCTGTGTTTCGGTCTCTCCACAGCTCCTCAGGTGTTCACCAGAGTGTTCACCCTGATTTCGACTTGGGCGCACAGGAACGGCATTCGTCTCCTTCGTTACCTAGACGATTGGCTGATCCTAGCAGACTCGGAGTCGACCCTTCTTCGGCACCGAGACAGGCTTCTAGATCTTTGCCAGGATCTGGGGATCGTGGTAAACCTCGAGAAGTCCTCTCTGCAGCCGTCCCAACGACTGGTTTATCTAGGCATGCTAATAGACACCAATCTCCACAAAGCCTTTCCATCAGACGACCGGATAGCAAGGCTGAGGAGGGTGGCGGAACCTTTCCTCAGGCGAAAAGAACTCCCCGCCCAATCGTGGTTGCGTCTCTTAGGCCACCTATCCTCCCTGGCCCGTCTGGTTCCAAACAGCCGCCTCAGGATGAGATCCCTTCAATGGCGGCTCAAGTCCCGGTGGAATCAAGGATCCGATTCCCCGGACATTATGATCCCAATGGGGTCTCTGGAACAGACGGACTTGCGGTGGTGGCTGGCCGACGAGAACCTGCGAAAGGGAGTGAGTCTTCTCGTCCTCCCCCGGAATTGACTCTGTTTTCGGACGCGTCAAAAGAAGGGTGGGGGGCGCACGTTCTGAACCAGAGGGCCTCAGGCCTTTGGTCAAAATCAGAAAAGTGCCTACACATCAACCTGCTAGAATTGAAGGCCGTCTTTCTGGCCCTTCAACAGTTCCAACGGTTCCTGGCGGGTCACTCCGTGGTGGTGATGAGCGACAACACCACGGTAGTGGCTTATATCAACAAGCAGGGAGGCACTTTTTCGCAACAGCTATCCCATCTTGCAGTAGAGACTCTGAGGTGGACCGAAACCCACTCAATAACACTATCAGCTCGCTTCATTCCCGGCTAGAGGAATGTGCTCGCCGACAGTCTGAGCAGGGCTTCGCAGATAGTGAGTACCGAGTGGTCTTTGGATCCTCAGATAGCCAACAAAGTCCTGACTTTGTGGGGTTCCCCGACAGTGGACTTGTTCGCGACAGCCTTGAACTTCAAGCTGCCCCTGTACTGCTCACCAGTCTCGGACCCCAAGGCACTCTGGCAAGATGCTTTCCAGCAACGGTGGGACAACATCGACGTGTACGCCTTCCCACCATTCTGTCTGATGAGAAGGGTGCTCAACAGGACCAGACTATCGGTCAACTGTTCCATGACTCTAGTAGCTCCGCTATGGCATCACGCGGAATGGTTTCCGGACCTTCTGCAACTCCTGACGGAACTCCCAAGGGAGCTTCCTCCACGACACGAGCTTCTCAGACAACCCCACTCCGGTGTCCCTCACAGGGCCGTAGCCTCGCTTCGGCTTCACGCCTGGAGACTATCCAGCGTCTCCTCGCGGAGAGAGGCTTTTCGCAACAGGTTGCGGAGAGAATGTCTCGGCACCTGCGAAGGTCCTCTGAGGGAGTCTACCAAGCGAAGTGGAAAGTCTTTTGTGGTTGGTGTCGTAGGAGGGGTATCTCTCCACTCGATGCCACTATTCCAGCAATAGCGGACTTCCTTGTGTATCTGCGAGAAGAAATGCGCCTTTCTGTCTCG
This sequence comes from Palaemon carinicauda, assembly GCF_036898095.1. Taxonomy (NCBI): domain Eukaryota; kingdom Metazoa; phylum Arthropoda; class Malacostraca; order Decapoda; family Palaemonidae; genus Palaemon; species Palaemon carinicauda. The sequence goes on along the minus strand of NC_090728.1, from coordinate 187,652,758 downwards.
GCAGTGAAAGGCTATCGCTCAGCCTTAAGCTTGGCCTTCAGATTGAAGGGCGTGGATATTTCTTCATCGCTAGAACTCTCTTTACTCATACGTAGCTATGAGCTTACCTGCCCCCAGTCGGAAGTGAGACCCCCTCCTTGGAACGTGGTTCGAGTCCTCAGGTCTCTCAAGAGACCTCCCTTCGAGCCATTATGCCAGGCCTCCGATCGCCACCTGTCTTGGAAGACGGCTTTCCTACTCGCCTTGGCCTCGGCCAAGCGAGTTAGTGAACTTCATGGTCTCTCGTACGACATCGCCCATTCAAGGGGATGGCGGGAGGTAACGTTCAGGTTCGTCCCTGAGTTTGTTGCCAAGACTCAGAATCCTGGAGTGCCGGATCCTCGGTTCGACTCTTTCAGGATCGCGAGTCTCCGTTCTGTAACAAACGACCCAGACCAGCTGCTACTATGCCCAGTGAGGTGTCTGAGGTACTACTTGAAGAGAACGGCTGCAGTCCGTCCTCATGTGCGAGCTTTGTTTGTGAGCACAGGCAGGACAAAGAGGAAGGTCACCAGGAACACCATCTCTGCTTGGATTCGAAGGGTTATCCACCATGCCCTGAATCCTGACCCTCCTCCGTCACGTCGCCCTCGGGCCCACGATGTCAGGGGTATTGCTACATCCCTGGCCTTCAAGAGAAACTTCTCTGTGACGCAGGTACTTCAAGCTGGGGTCTGGAAGCGTCAAACGACCTTCACAGCCCACTACCTGCAAGACGTGACCCACAGGAGCCTCGATACGTTCTCTATCGGCCCTGTGGTGGCTGCACAACAGCTGGTCTAACCTCAGGCTCCTTTTTGGACAAGTAGCAGTAGGTTGAGGGCGTTGTTACCCGGTCTTAGTTTGTGTGAATGAAAGAGTATGTCTGACCCTTACTTCTTTCTTCATTCTCCCCTCTCTTGGGGAAGCAGCATCCTGGTCCTCGCATAGCTGACCTCGACCTCTGCAGGTAACCCATGCTTCTTTGTGCTCCTAGTATTAAGCTTAATACTGTTGCGTCTCCCATACCCTGACGAGGTGGTATGGGGAACGTCCTATCCTAGAATTCCTATCTGAAGGTCTCAAGGTCAACTTCATAGGACGAGTCACACTCTCCTCCTCACACTACTTATGTAGGCCACTCGTTCCTAGCGATGCTAGGAACCTGTGAGGTACAGGGGCTCCCTCTCTCTAGTGCTGCTCACTGAGGGATCGAGCCCCCGGGCAAGCCGAAGTCAGTAAGGCTGGGGACTTTCCACCCCTCCTAAGGGGTAAGTCACCCTTTGTAAATAGCGTGGTTTGTATTTCGGTTACGGAACAAATGACAAATTCGAAGATAATTTGTATTTTTCCTAACCATACAAACCTTAGCTATTTACACATATGTGCCCGCCATCCCTGACCCCCAAGTCAAGTCCTACCTCTAAGTGAAGTGAAGCAAGTCACCGGTGTGTGGAGGGGGGAGGGGTAGCAAGCTACCCTTCCCCACCCCCCGCTAACTAGCGCGGGGGTAATTAACCCTCGTTAAAAACTATTGGCTCGTCATTTCAGCTGCGCTAAAAGTAATACCCTTTGTAAATAGCTAAGGTTTGTATGGTTAGGAAAAATACAAATTATCTTCGAATTTGTCATGCTTTACATCTGTTACATATCCAATTTGTTTTATTTTGTTTATAATTGATGATAATCTTTTAATGAAGTAGCTTTCATACATTCATACTGATTGTGTTTTCTTCAATTTGGATATTATTTTGCTTTTAAGGAAACTCGTAAATCGCTTCGAAGTCGATGTAAAATAATTTTGATAATATATTTTAACATTTATTGAGAGTGGTAACACTCTTGGTGACGAAACCTATGTCGTCTTTATTACCGTTCTCCGAAATGTCTGCTGAAATATTCATTTAACCATATGTATTTATAGATTGATATAAATCATGGCAGGCAACATGTAATAAGCAAATAGAGTATATGTATCAAGCCACTAAAAGAGTAAGAAACTTCATTGGAGCGAGTACTAACTCGAATCAAGTTTTTCACTTTTATATGGTTGCTACTTTATGTATGCAGATGATGTACATGCATGTCTTCATGTATTTATACAAATGTTCTGGTTTCGTGCATTGGAAACTTATAGATTGTTTGTAATGGAGATTAGCAATATTAAAAGGAATTACCCATGATTGTATTGAAGCTTTGGTTTATTCAATAATGCGCTGAAACATTTTTTATCTTATGCATAGCTCTTGCATAAAGAACGGGTTGAAAGGGGTCCAATTTTGAAAGTTAATTGAAAAAGTAATTTTTTAACACTTTAATACCGTTTAGTTTTAAGCTGTATTCTGTAGTGCAAATGTTAAATAAAATATTTTAATACTACTGTATACCATACTGTATCATGCATGTAGTTTACTGTATATTCAGCAGGATCTGGATTCTATAACAAAATTATTTTTATGTTTGTCTGCATTCTGTAAGGGAGTTGTTTTTATGATTTAAGATGAATTTAGGCAGTAATAAGATAGAATATAAAGGTTTAATTATGGTTCTTTCTTTTACAGGTTTACTCATAGAAAGGAAGCCACGAAAAGAAGAATGAATGCAAATTCTTCTCATAAAAGGTACGTCATTATTGCCAGAATTTTTATTTTCTAGATTAAGATTTAATCTTTGCCAAGCCTTTAAAAGTTTAGTGGATGATATAAGTTTTTTTTTTTTTTTTAGAATAGACAAAATCTCTTTTGCTTAGAATTCTGTCTTGGAATTCTAGCAATTCTAACCACCAAGTTTGTTGTGAGAGCAAAATTTTAGCAAAATTCCTGACATATTAATAGTAATTACTTATATGTGGAATGTGCAGTTTTGACCATAGGTTTTACATGACTAAGGCCTACTTAACTAGAGAACTGGTAAGAGATTATTTTGTGAAAAATATGTCTCATGCTGTTACCATACTTATTCTCTTTTAACTCCCAGCATTTCCCATTTTTTGTTTAGAGGAAATATTCCAATAGTGAAATAGAAGAAATTCAAATAGTGACTGTGTGAGCTATTGTTGGCCAGATGTTCCAGTGGTGTTCTGTTGTATCTTATATTTTTCCAGTACTCTTAATAATGTGGGAATTTTATCGTATTTTCAACTTTTAGCCATTTATCCATATACAGTACAAGCTTGTTACATATGTAGGTGATGCTACTCTCTCTGCATCAATTCTAATTCCATCTCTCTAATGTAGACTTGTGATTGTTGAGTTCCTTAATAGAGATCTATCCAAAGTTGCATGGTGTAAATTATGGGTCATGAAATTGAACCATAACACAAGTAAAGTATTGTAGGGTTGTAAATGGTCAAGAACAGTGACTCCTTAACACTTGATCCTGGTACAGTATAGACAATATCTATTCAATTGCAAACAACTCATTTAGAATTAAAGGGATGATTTTTTTTTTGCATTTGATATTGAAAAATTCATTTTGGTCTTTTCTCCAATTGTACTGAAAACTGAATTTAAATAATTACTTATTTCATCTCCATAATCGCCTAATATTCATATTGCTTATATTGTATTGATGTTTAACCCCCCCCCCAAAAAAAAAAAAAAAAAAATTTTCCTTTGTAATATGCTTAGGCAACATGTTTAAAACTCGAACAATCCAGCGCATGATGGCCACAACCATCGAGTATGGTAAATCATACCATCTTTTATCTTTCAGTTTAAGTCGAAACTAGTCCCTATCATCTTTACATCACTAGTTAGTGTGAGGATGATGGGAATGTATATGATCATCAGGTGAGGTATATAAATGAAAGATTTTATCATTAAAGGTGTCTAGGTCATGATTTGGCCCTTCTTATAATGGCATACAGTTTTCATGAGAACTTGTGGACAAAAAACACCTTTGTTTAAAAAAAATTCCAAAACTGACCATGTTTGGTCTTCTCCACCAATTCCAAATCTCTAAGACATATTGATGAATGCAGAGATTATGCATTTGAAAAAAATTGGCATATTCGATAAATCGTTAAAGAAGAATGATTTTTCTTAAATTTGTCCAAGTCCTTGAGACGTCTCGGCTGTCTGGTGTAGGAATTCTATTCTTGTCTCCCTTGTTTTTAAGAAATCAGCTAATGCTGTTGTAGTTTCTGGAAACAGTTACACACACTTCTATTGCCACCGGATCCTGATTTTGAAAGACCTTGAACACCCCTAGAATTTCCAGGCAATTAATATGAAGTTACTTCTTGCACTCTTCTTCAGGCATCCCACCAGTACAAATCTCATAAGTTGTGGTCCTGTAATGTCTCGTCTACATCCAAACTGTCATAGACATTATCTTATGAACTGTTTCGGCAAAAGAAGACAAGAATGAAATCTCTTGGACCAAAAAGGAGCCAGCAGAATCCTCCTCCTGTTTACTGTACAATATACCCCACACTGTTTATAACCGGTCAAATCAAGGCAAACTGTGGAAAAGACCTATCGATCCAGATAAGACCTGTAACAGGAGATTGACTTTTCATGCAAAAAGCTCTAAACTGATGAACTTAGATACACAGTTTTTGTTTAGTGGGCCATCACGTAAGAGATGACATGAAATAAAACTAGTGCCCCAACTTCCATCAAGTAACTTAATTTGGGTACCCGTCAGAAATAGTATTTTTTAATGATTAGGTTTTTCAACAGAGATGTTGCCATTTTGCGTATCCCACTTTTTTATTCCTGGCCTGAAAAAGGGAAAAATACTATAAAACTGCCAACGACTGTCTTAATTTTTAGAAATTCTAATTGGATCCTCTGTTCATATATAAGACTATGGACTCTTTAGATTAGTAGAGGTACAGTTGTACATTGGTCGAAGTATTACCTTTAGCACCTTCTTAACCCCACTAGGGAAATTTGAAGTGCTGATGTTCAAGCTACATAAGACCAGCTCACTGCCACTCTAAACATGGTTCAGTTGGTCATCTGAAGCTTTAGAAATTATTTAAAATAATCTGCAGAAATTAAGTGATATTTCACTCCAATAATATAGGTACAAGTAGTTGATCATGAAAGGTAACTTTAGTGTGTGGAGGGATATAAGGATCCCAGTCTACCAACTCGATATATACTAAGAAGCTTTTGTGGTTGACCCAACCTGAGACCAGCTCACTTCCATTCGGAATGTGATTCACACGTTCATCCATCAGAAAATTTAAAAGAATTAAAGTATTTTAAATATTCTTTCCTGTTTTGCAGGAATTATATAAAATTCATAGGTAAAATAGCTTTATTTAGAAAGATTAAACATGATTGCTTACATCATTGCTTACTTCATTGTGTCGATTGATATACCAACCTAAAAGTTATAGTCATTCGCAACTTTATTCAACTGTACAGTTACTTTGCTTCAAGAGAATCATACTATATGCCATGTCATTCATATATAGAATAAGTAGATGCTTATAAGCGCTTACTTAAGTGAATGGAGATATATGGTCGAGGCTACCACCAGGGTTTTCTACGCTAATTTGTAATGTTCTAAAAGTCGACTGGATCTTAGAAATGCAAGGGTTTTCACAGGAGAAGGAACTAACGTATAGAATTACAGGAGAAGGAACTAACATAAAGAATTTGTCTCTAAATTGGTAAACTAAAAGCACTAGGCAAAGCTTCAGGGGTTATGCAAGTGTGTGAAACTGGGCAGGTTAGATTATACCTCTATCTTTACCTGAAGATACACAGGCCTTCTGAGAATGCACAAAAGAAGCTAGAGATGACAAGAGCTTCTGAAGCTCATCACTATCAAAACTGCTCTTTAGTCACGAGTGATATTGTCAAGATCCATGCTATAAACAACTAACCTTGTCTTTTCTGGCTTTACCTGTGAACAAAGTTAGTTTCCTTTTATGTTTAGAACTTTTACTTTAGTCAGCAACCATGTGAACATATCCCATGAGTGGGAGACAGTAAGGATTTTGTATTTTTCACAACGATTCTTTAAATCACAATATTACCCTCGGCACGAGACACAAAGGGAGTCCAGAACAAGAATGGCTAGAAAAAATTCTCATAAATAATTGACTCAGGGAAACAGTTATGAATCCAGATGATGCCCTTTACAATCATTAATAAACAGAATAGATAAAACTTATAAACTGGAGAATCTACAATAAAATGAAGTATACTTCCTGAAGCAAGATCAATGCAGAGACTGAAAGAATAAAGACAGTAAGGTCTACCTACAGCATGGTTAATGCTATTAGTGGTTAGAGGCTTCAGCCTATAAAAAGGTAAGAAAACGGTAATTTTTTGGGGGTAAATGTTGATACATTAAGCAAGCTTTAAGAGAAGCTGTATGAACAATAGGAAGGTTCATATTGTCATGTTGAGAAAGTCTTATACTGTATATAAGATTTTTAAGGAACAATCATCCTGAGGAAATGATTTAATTCGTTTGTTGTACCATGTCTGGAGTGTTGTTTTCATGTCTGACCTTCAGCTGGTGACTACTTAATTTTTTTTTTTTTGACAAAAACTGGCTGTCTGTTAAATTCCTCAGTCCAGAGCTGGATATCAATCTCTGGCCCTGTCATTATTTAGTTTCTTATGCATGTTGCTTAAGATTTTTCTTAATTTTCCATTTGGATATTCCAAAACTGAACTATCCCGTACTTATAGGTAGCAGGGTGGTGCCAATAGGATACTACTGCTAGGATACTACTGCTAGAGGGTTATTGGGTCCTTTGACTGGCCAGACAGTACTATGTTCGATCCATCTCTCTGGTTACAGCTCATTTTTTCATTTGCCTACACATACACAGAATAGTCTGGCCTATTCTTTCCACATTCTTCTGCCCTCATACACCAGACATCACTGAGATTACCAAACAATTCTTCTTTGCTTAAGGGGGTTAACTAATGGACTGTAATTGTTCAGTTGCTAATTTGCTCTTGGTAAGAGTAGAAGAGAGACTTAAGCTATGCTAGCAGCTTTTGTAGAAGGACGCTGCAAAATCAAACCATTGTTGTCTAGTCTTTGGTAGTGCCACAACCTGTGTACCATGATCTTCCACTGTCTTGGGTTAGAGTTCTCTTGCTTGAGGGTACACTTGGGCACTCTATTCTATTTATTTATTTAACTCTGGAATTTTTTGAAATTTTTATAGTTTATATGTGAAAGATCTATTTTTAATATTACTGTTCGTAAAATATTTTATTTAAATTGTTCATTACTTCTCTTGCTTATTTCTCTTCTTGTTTCCTCTCCTCACTGAGCTATTTTTTCCCTGTTGCAGGCCTGGGGCTTATACCATCTTACTTTTCCAACTATGGTTATAGCTTAGTTAATAATAGTAAGACTAGGTATGAAGTTAATTGTAAGTCTTACCTTCTCTATCATAAGGCTCAAATACTACATAGTATTCTAGACGTTTTATTCCAACTGAGCAGATTGTAGACTGATCTTCGTTGTTAGGCAATTGAAGCATTGGAACTTCAGAAGTTCAAACTTTCAGCCAATATTATGGTGACAGGCATGTAATAAGTCTACACAGTATAATTATAGCATTTTTATTTTAATGGTATTGAGCTAAGCTGTTGTATATTCTATATTCATTACTTCATAATATATTTCTTTATTTTCCTTCCTCACTGGGCTATTTTTCCTTGTTGGAGGCCTTTGCTTTATAGCATCCCGAATTTCCAAGTAGGGTTGTAGCTTAGCTAATAGAAATAATCTATAATAGTTATGATGAAAAATCAAATAGTACAGTATACTGTACAGTACTGAACTATGGAGTAGGTACTCTCTTGATGATGATATTTCGCATGATAGTTCTCTTAGAATGTCCTCTGGATTGAATATGTAAGTGCCTTCTCATGTAGAGAAAAATAATTATGAATGAATGTGGTGGTATTATTTTAGGTCAGTCAGGAACATTATACTTAAAAGTTGATCCCGTTTTCTGAATCTCTCTCTCGTGGTTGGAAGTTCTGTGATGTTTGGTAATATATATTAATACTGTAGTCTTCAGTTACTGATGTTTTTCAGTTATAATAAATTCAATATTTCATCTTTATATTTTCAATAAATACAACAGATTCTTTTTAATATCCATCATAAATCATTTTGTAATTAAGCAAGTGAAAGTAGTCTTTAAATTCTTTTTAAAACCACCTTTTTTTTATCTCCTTTGCCAATAATGCATTTATGGATAGTGTAGTTTGTTATATATGCAACCAGGTTAGTATGTTTATTTTGTAAGAAAAGTTCACCACGAAAGCAACACTTCACTAAATTGGTTCCCGAGATTACGAAAACCCCAAGCCATTTAGTTGATTATCTACTTGATCATTTAAGCCCATGAGGCTGAATAATGACGAGGTGCTTCTCTCATAAGAACTTGATGCTATTGCTTAATGTCTGGTTTTCTTTGTAAGAACTGCTAAAACATTGAAGTCAGCTGTGGTCAGACTGGCCATCATTCGCAACTTTCTCCTGCGGTGATTACGTTGTTTAGTCAGAAGTTGCTCCTGCAAGTTTCATTTTCTTGCATTCATGATGTTATGGCTCTCTCTCTCTCTCTCAGGCAAAATTGCTGTGTGCTTGCTTACCAACTTTGATTAGACCAGATAATTGTTGTTCATAATACTGTACTGTATTTAACTGACCACATGATTTGTGAACGTTCATAGGTGGGTGGTCCTGCATCGAGTCGGGGAGTTCATTAGGCAATGGGAAGCAGGGGGGGCGGGGACTGCTTGTGCATCGTGAAGTAAAAGTTAGGCAGTTGGACATAGGGAAGTATGAAATTTGTAGCATATGTAAAAGTATTAGTATAAACATGTACACTTCCTAGACGCAAAATTAATGCTTATGGTAATGAAAGAACTGGTATTCTTATGTGCATTCCATTAAATGCAAAATATTGTTTTCTTAATAATATGCTGTACACCACTTAAATTCTTATGATATATATATCTCACCATGTATTGGAAGCTTGTTGAAACTTGATTGGTGTTCTCTGGCGCAGGTTTTATGAATTTCATTGAAAACAAAAGTTACAAAGGTGTATGAATACATTTTTAAAGTTAGTGACATTTAGAAATGATCTAGGTGTATTGTGTTATGGGAATTTTTAAATGGTTAAGAAGTTCTTGAGTAGACTTCATATTTTACTTGGCATAACCCTTAATGTATGTTCATCTTTTATTTTATTTTATGATAACAAAATTTCCCCTTTTATGCAGACTTGTTGGCTGTATCTTGATCCTGCTTTTAGAATTCAACTTGGTGGCTTCTGTATGATTGTGATTTCTTTTTAATTTGATACACAATTTATTTACAAATTAGGAAATTGTTAATTGGTGGGGGGGGGGGGATGGAATGTAATCCAAAATGATTTTCAATACATTTTGTCAGTTTAATATTACAAAATTGACCAAATTTGTCAATATCAGTTATTAAAAGAATCCTTAGTTCAATTACAAGTTGAAAGAATTTATATCCATAATAGGTAATTTATGACCTCATTATCATCTGGTTTGGATATGAACTCAAGCAAATTTATGGCCTTCAAATTAAGGAGAAATAACAGTATTTTAGCATAATTACTTAAAACTTTGCACCACCATTACACAGGAAAGGGGAATAATAATAATATAGGGTTCAGCGTCATGGAGCTTTAATATAAAACATATAAAAGCAATGATATGTACATAAGAGTATATATAATTTGTACACAATATACAACAGTATTTGGCACATTCCATGGTGTAATTCACAAATGCACTCGGAAGTGTGAAGTAATTTTGAAATGAACATGAAAGATACAACTGTACAATAAATACAATAAAAAGATAACAATAATAAAATGTGTATTGTAAATATTAACAATGAGATCCATACAAGAGCCTATAACTTAGTATCACAAGTGACAGATGATTCTGAACCAACATGCCTAAACAATGATGAATTTAACAAGCATCAACCAACATCATGGCACATCATCAGCACAGCAGAATCGTCCTCTCATCAACAGGTACATCTAACAAAACATGTGTCGAATATGACACGGATCCTTAAGCAGGTACACGTGTGTAGTAAAATTTGTGAGAGAGTGGGGGAGAGAGCAAGAAGCATCTATTATAACAAAGCAATAAATAAAATTTCTGAAATGGAGGGGGTGAGAAAATTTAAAGAAAATGTAGGTTGGAAATTGGTAGTATCACCCACCTCTAATGCCAACTACAGTTTTGATATTTGAACAAATGTCTTTTGATAACTTATGTGACGAGTTTGTAAATACTGAAATATGTCGGGTATGAAAAAGAGAGTATTATGCTTTGGGTTTAAACCTAGACATATAAAACTCACAGTCATTACAGTAAGTAGAGGGAGGGTTAACACATTTCTTTCTACACAGATTGCATGGCTGTAGCGCACTACTAGAATTCGCGACGCCATTTGGCTTTTTCGTGACCTTATTCACAGTTGAGTAAATGGCTGATGGGTCGAGGGGACCACAAAAGTGGCTAGGGATACTCTTAACACCCCCTCGGCCAATACTACCATACCCAGACCCATGTTGTTGTTGCGGGTGGGGATGGCTGTGAATAGGTTGCTGCTGATTATTGTATGGTCCAAATCCATTGTAACTGTTAGTCTGCCCATTTGTCACATGAGACTGATGCATTGTTGGGTGAATTTTTTGATGATGTACCTGGGAGTGGTTCTGTGGCTGTGCTTGTGAATGGTTAGGATGAGGTACTCGTTGATAAGGAGGGTAAGTCCTCTCTGTCTCTGTATGATGCTGGAACCCAAGGCTGCTGTTCTGACGTATCATTCCAGGATATGGTACTGAAGGCGGTCTTTGAGACTGTTGCTGCTGCTGCTGCGATGGTTGTGGTTGCTGCTGCTGTTGATAATGTTGCGGTGGTTGATTCACATGCCTCTGCTGCTGTTGTTGTTGCTGTTGCTGCTGCTGCTGTTGTGGCGGCAATGATCTGGGCTGATGTTGACCAGGAAGCAAATGTGGCATTTGTGAAGGATGCAAACCACTCGAAAGAGGTCGCTGTGGTTGACCTGGAGTGTGAATTGCCGGAGTAGTTTGGCTATGCGGTGCCATAGGCTTGCATACACTAGGTGGTGGCTGGTAAGGTGGTGGTAATCTAACTGTACCACTATTCTGAGATGGTTGAGAGTATTGCTGCACTACAGGCTGATGGTTATGAGAGGATGAGTTGTGGGTTTGATGAGGTGGAGCAGGAGTGTGTGATTGAGGTGGGGTGGGGTACTGAGATTGTGAATTTCCAGGGAGAGAAGAGAAAGATGGCTGAATAGGCTGAGCATGATGAGTAGCTAAGTGAACGGGGGGTGCAGGATACACTTGTGGTGTATGATTTTGGGTAGGATGAGTTTGTGGGAACTGTTGCTGATTAGGCTGCGATTGGGTTGAACTATGATAGTGCGGACTAGCTTGAGGAGTAGAGACATTTTTATTTTGGGATTGGGTGCTAGATCTTGAACTTACAGATTCTCCACATGATGATGATGTGTCAGTGTCGGATAATGATGCAGAGGAAGTAAGTGCAGACTTCAAGACTCTCTCTAGAATTGGGTTGGGAATATATGCATCTTCTTCTTCATCTTCAGCTGTTGCTACTAATACCACCTGATCACAAAATGTTACACTTTTCTTGGACTTTTTCTTTTTAGCCCCATCACTGCTAGTTGTATCAGTACTTGTATTCAGGTCAGAATCATCTTTGGCACTCTCATTAACACTGTCCTTACCATTTCCATTAATGCTCTCACTATGGTCTCCTCTGGCACGATATGAAGAACTTAACCTGCTCTCGTGGCCACTATGGGAAGGGAATTGTAGTGAATTACACTGGGTGTACTCTCTTGTGAAGAGTTCTTTACTAAGAGCATGCGGGCGCTCACTGGTTTCGTCACGGGACGATGTACCAGGTTGGTGCTGTGCAGGTGTACTACTGTCCACCTCATCCACATCATATTTTTGTGTTCCAACAATATTGACACTTTCAAATTTGGAAGCCAAATTTTTAACTGAACTGCCACTTTCAACAGGAGTTTCTTTAACCTCATTTTGTGATCCCTGTCCAGGTCCATTTTGATCTTGTTTCTTTCGCATGGCTGCCTGTTTTGCCTGCAATTCTTGCAGCCAATCGCTACTACTTTTGCTTGGAGATGACTTGACCCGATCATCAATGGGAATGCCAGAGCTTGCTTTATTTTCAATCATTTGCTGACGCTTCTGCTGTAACTGTGCTAGCAAGCTTGAAGGCTCTGGATTGTTATGGGCCTCGGGCGTAGCCCTGGACACTGGAGGGGGAGGGGGGAGGAGTCCCCTGATCTTTAAATCCTCCACAGCCTCTTCCAATGGAGGAGGGGGAGGAGGAAAATCCTCACTACCTTGTCTGGAATGTGAGATTTCAGGCCATTCACTTGGCATGATTTTAGAAGGATATTGATTTTGTGGGCAGTACATCTCTGGCTGTTGTTGCTGCTGCATTGATGACTGCGAGTGGAACACCTGTTGGAAAGTCTGTTGGAAATGCTGTTGATGATGATATTGTGGATGATAAGGTTGATTTATTTGCTGTTGCTGTTGTTGATAGTTTGTGGAATGAACAGATTCCTGGGGTGGAGCTTCCTGATGGACATCAGCACAAACTGTGATCTGAGTAGTTCCTGGTGAAGGCTGTTGAAGCTGAGGATCAGGATAATGTGGCCCAGTATAAGGAAGGGAATTATTCTGGTATGGTTCATATTGTGGCATATGCATGTAAGGGAGTGACTGTGGCTCTGTCTTCAACATGTTGCTATTATTATTATTGTTGATTATTTCTGGAGTATAACAGCGTGGTGGTAATGCTGGAGGATTATCTGGTTCAGCCTCTTTGTGAGGTAATGGGTAGGGTGGTCTCTTATCCCTCTTTTTCTCTTCCTTTCTGCTATTCTTCTCATTTTTCTGTGTAAGCTGTGAAGTAATGCGCTGTGGTATGGGTGGAGGAACTTTAGTGGCTGTACTAAGTTTTATAGGTGAAAGTCCTTTACCAACACTACCATGAAAACTCTTTCTCATTAATTTACTTCTTTCAAGATTTGGATTACTGTATTCCAGGTGGCCTTCACTCAAATACCCTGCCATCGTCTTTTCTCCCGATGGTGTTGTAGGTCGAGATAAACTTCTAACTTCGAGGTCATCAGCAGCAGCTTTGGGATTGTCTCCATCTTTACCTTCACGGAGATCAGGCATGCTCCTATTCTTACGACGGATGAGGCCTCCCATAAGAAGTTTCCTTCTAACTTTATGCTGTTTTTTACCTATAGGTTTCTCCTCTTTTACTTCCACAATAGCATTGACATCTTCTTTCTCCAAACTTTTCTTGGAGCTTTTAGAGCTATGGTCACTTGAGTAATCACTGTCGACTCCACGGCTCTTGCTGCTCTTCTTATCTTTGTGAGACTTCTCTTTAGATTTGTCGCTGCTCTTCTTATCCTTTGAAGATTTCTCCACTTGTACATCCACATCTTCTTTCTTGGATAACCCTATTTTATCACCTGAAATTTTCTTTCCTTTCTTTTTGGGTAGTGTCGCATAAATTTCAATGTTGGTGGTCTGAAGCTTTTCTGCTGTCTGAGCCAGTGTAACTGCAGTGTCAAGCTGATCCTGTGACCTTGCCTGTGACCCGTTGGATGCATCACGTGAACCTTGTCTACTATGATGAACTGATCCTTCTCGTGAACCTTGGCGGCTTGTCCTGGATCTTTGAGAATCCCTTGATCCTTGTCGACTGTGATGGGGAGCATCTGGAAATAAAAAATAGTTTGTTAGTAATTTAAGGGCAAAAACAGTGACCAAATTATTTATCTTAGTTAAGTAAAAATTGAATTTATGCTAAAGCAAAAAATGGAACTCTGTTGAAGCTTTCAAGTAACAATCTAAATAAATTGTAAATTTTGTAAATTTTATTCTGCATTCTTAGTTTCTATAATTTTTAAACTATTCATTCAAGACCTTACAGCAATCAGCCCATAATAGTTTACCAGATGAGATTTTATAATTAGAGCATACAGTAGTATAAAATGCTGCATGACATCAGTCATTTAATATATTGCAATAATAGTTCACAGAATGTCTGGGGTAATTCAAAGCTTAATATTTGAATGTTCTTAGCTTACTGATCTCAACACAAATTATGTTTGGAAATATTATATTAAATTTATTTGTATTTTTCCTAACTATATTTTAGAGCAGTTGAAACATGGCTGTTAAAATAATATAGAAGTATTTGTACACCTTGATAATCCAATGAGCAGGCCCTTTGAATAGAAGATATTTGGAATAAAAGAGATATCGGGAGCTCAAAACACAGAACTGTGAGAGCAGTTGAAGTGAGGACTTCATCAACCTCCTAACAACCTGGGAAAAGGATATCCCTGGTGATGGGTTAGGTTTCTGCCTAATCTTGGCAGAATGTCATGGAAGAACCTATATCCAACCAAATATACTTGAAATTTACCAAAAATTTGCTTGTTTGGGATGCTTCCCAGCAGCAAATGTGAGGAAAGGTACAAGTTCTTCAGTCTAAAGGCTTTGTATCAAGGCAGTTATAGCTTTTCGCAGCAAAGACCGAGAGGAGCAATGCCCGATGAGGAAATTCACTGCTGTATAAGTAGCAGAAAGGCTCCAATCACAAATTAAAAAAATGGTCCACTTTCCTTGATAGACAGCTGCTAAGGATCTTTTCAATATCTAGAAAGCTGCCATACAATGCCTCTCTAGAAGCCTTTGACCAGCGACACAGCTGCTTCCCTCTGGTACTAGGGTCCCTGGTGAAGTAGTCACTCAAGTTTTGATTGAAAGACGGGAGATGTCGGCATTCTCTGGATTGTAAAACAGCGTGTCGATGGAGTACTTGAGGCAAGACCACCTTTGAACTAGTGGCCCTTGAGCAAGCTCCAACTAGGGTAGCCCTAGGGTGGGCCTCAATCCTCCCTTATCAATGGGTGTCACATTGTCCAGTATAGGGGGCCAAGGTTGTTATTCCAAGGTACAAACATGAACTAAGTCTCAAGATTCCCCATATCTGCCAGTCAGGTGCTGAAGGGTTGATAAAATCTGAAGACTCCTCTTTCCTCTTGACAGAGCAATTCTCGAGTAGTTCCATAGGAATATATGACTGCTTCATGTAATCTCGTTCTGGTGGACAGTCTACCTGTCACCAGCCAAGTTCCATATTGAAGAGCAATGGTATGTATTCATTTAGGAACAAAATATTTTTTAAAACAGTGTAGGTAAAACTTTTAAAATTTACTCACCCATTTTATATTGTCCCTCCCATGCTGCAGTCTCCTCTTGGATCAAAATTCTCCTATGTAAAGATCGACCACGCATAACACAAGTGTTGTGTTTCATTCGAGCAAAAGTCAATGAGTGGGCATTGTTATATGGGGCATCCATAGCTGCACGAGTTTTAGCAGCTGCTGCATTGCATAAATCTAAGGCACCCTGTAAGGAAAGAATACAACATTAAATTCTTGATTGGTCTGTTTGTAATATCAGATGGTATGCAAGAGTTTAGCCTATTATCAACCAATTACAATATTCAGGTTTCTGATAATCAAGAGTGGTGAAATGCAAAGTACTCACGGGTAGATCACCAGCCTCTTCCCTTGCTCGAGCTTCTTCCAACAAGGAATCGGCTGCAAGGCATAGTGCTTCAC
The DNA here is from genome assembly GCF_036898095.1 of Palaemon carinicauda. Taxonomy (NCBI): domain Eukaryota; kingdom Metazoa; phylum Arthropoda; class Malacostraca; order Decapoda; family Palaemonidae; genus Palaemon; species Palaemon carinicauda. The sequence goes on along the minus strand of NC_090728.1, from coordinate 187,636,999 downwards.
AGTTGCTTCCTGTTTCACTTTCTGTCAGTGTGCTAATACTGCTGTTGTCCTGCTGGCTTCCACCAGTGTAAGTTCCAGGACTATCACTCGTCTGCACTCCCTCTGGTATTTGCTGAAGCTGCTAGGAATGAAAAATGAATTTAGCTACTAGTAATCCAAGTTTCTTACTCTAAAAACTTTTTTTCTAGAAATGATTTTATGAAAAAGGAGAACTCAATCTGAGAAGTGTTAAAAATTTTACACTAAAAACTTTTATAAGAATTTTATGACAGGTAACTTGCTTATGACAGAAAACTCATATAACTTGAACCATGTTAATGTGAAGAATAGTTTCTTGAAACATGCTTACCTGCAAATTGTGCTTCAAGTTCTGTTGAATTGGATAAGAATCATTTGAAGACAAAGAGTAGGAGTCATAACCAGGGTCATATTGCCCATTAGGACCTGTATTTGATGGCTGTCCAGAACTGTTATTGTTGCTGTTAAGTATATGCTGTGGAACACCTATGCCAAGGTTAGCATACTCTGGATGATCTGAACGAGAGGGGCTGGCTGGCGGCTTGGTTGTTGGTGATGATGGCTGTCTTCCTGTTTTGCCAACAATGAAAATATAGGGATTTTCCAAGGATGTAGATGAAGACGATGAAGCACTGTTCCTATCACCACTCCAGTTCCCAGAATCTCGTCGCCGAGGTACATTGCCTCCCTCTGGCATTTTGAGCCCATCCTTTTCAAACTGTTCCAAGGAGGAATTGCTATTTCGATTACCATGTTGGTTATAACCACTGCAGCTAACTGATCGCTGTCTTTCTTGTCTCTGACCATCACTCCTCCTCCCAGCATACACAGAGTCATCAGAATCAAGACGTCCTCTTCCTGCTATATTTGGTTTGTTTGGCAGAACAGATCCTTTCTGTTTAATGCTTTCCATTTGCCTGCGATAGTTGGATGCGTTAGTTTCAAACACATCATCATTATGGCCTTCAGTCACACCATCCTGGTACATTTGATTGTGGATGGAATGGATGTTCTGATAATCTCTGTGACTATCATTTTGAGCCGCTATTTCTGGACTGGGCGTGACAGCCCTTCGAGGAGTAGGTCCTCCACTGGTATCTACACATTTTTCTGGATTTGGAGTAACAGCACGCCTGACATTTGTCTGAGAGTATGGCTCCCCTGAAACAGATGATTTTTGGGGAGATGACTGTGATGAACGGTTATGATTTCTGTGACCAGGAACCAGAGTAACAGATCTTGGTGCAGTTTCTACAGGTACTGGAGTGCCACTTGGATTAGCATATAACAAAAGAAGTGGTTGAAAATGGCCTCTTCTGCATTTATCTACAACTTGCTCCCAGTGTGGGCCAATTTCCCTCACAGTCGCATCATCAAAGTATATCCAGACTCGAAGCTTAGTGTGGTAGAAGAAGGTTGAATAATGCTTTCCGTAATAGGTAACCACTCCAACCAGCTGATGCTGTGTATGTTGAGCCCAAGCATCATCAATAACACTCTGGAAAACATCTCGTAACCGTAGCGTTGTTCCTACTGTGGCAAACACTGCCATGATGTGTTCTAATGTTGGTCGTTCTGAATCCCATACCACTCCAATAGAAACTATTTCTGGTCTGTTCATTAGAGTTCTGCAAATCTGAATCTTGGCACCACATGCACTCTGTGGAAAGAAATAAAATTAATTAGTTATATATTTCAATGAAATGAAGAATTTTATTTAAATAAAATAGAAACTTATATTAAGACTTAGCTTAATGTTTATAAGAAAAAATAGTATGAAAAATGTGGAGATGGAGTAGTCGATTCACTTACAGGGCAGTCTCTAATATCTCCCATTCCACCAGCTTTCTTCAAAAGCTGGCCAAACATGTCGAGAGCTACTTGTTGAGGAGCAGAGGAATTATTGGTTTCTTGCATTTGCCGAGCCTGAGCAGTGAGAGCCGAGGCTGAAACATAGTGCACCATCTGAGTGAAAGGCAGAGGTTCAGAAGTGGCACCACAGTCTCCACAGACACTCTGCTCTATCAAGGTCATGGCAAATCTCTGATGGGGAATGCAATGGCGCGCATTGCACATGTCTTCTGCCTCTCCGCTGGCGATGTGGAAGTGAATTCGAAGGAGAATGTTCTCGAAGCACTCGGCAGCATCGTCCATGAAGCCCAACTGAAATCTCTGCTGGTTGTAGAAGGTCTGTGCCAAGGCACGTCTGAGAGCATCCGGTGGGAGAGCAGATTCATGGCTGTATTGGAGCTGAGAAAACAGTTCCTGAAAGAAAAATATTCAAATTAGTATCGCACATCATTATAGTATTTTATTGAACAGATATTGATTGCTCCAATTTAAAAGTTTAAGATAGTTCACTGGACCTATTGGTATTGTAATTATTTAATTGACTTTATTATCGCTTAATAATATTGCACAATACAGAATATGTCAGATAGAACTGAAAAAAAATTGTAAACAGAAAAAAATATAATTAAATATACTGCCGTATTTTTAATAGTTACAGAAATTAACTGCTTCGCACATTACGTGCCACTCTCACCAAGTTTCAGCTTGATAGAAGGTGAACCCAAAAGTAAATATAAGGAAACAAAGAAAAAACAAAAACTAGCAGCTCAATATCAGTCACCCAAGGGATCTTTACTTAGATTATAGTGAACAGCAGGACGTGCCCACGAGGTTTTCCTCTGCCTTACTACCTAACCCCCCCTCCCTCTAGCCCTACTGGAATCTTGTATCCTCCCTCCTCGAACACTTCGTGGGCTAAAATTCCAACAGGAGTGAATACCAGGAATGGGAATAATCCTGCGGTCGGCCGGCATTCCAACCCCATTCTTAAACTGAGGCGTTTAACAATTGGAATATAAATCTTTCACAATTCATTGACAGCCGCTTCAAAGAAACACAAACACGCCAAGAATGGAAATTTCAAACCACTGGAACTTAGCATTCGTACAAAATCTCAATGCGACATTTTGGTAGAAGGGGGGACTAATTTTTTTTTTATCACAAATTGTAACAAGTAAAGAGGGCATATTGTTTAGGAAAGAAGTATTCGTAATTAGTTATACGGGATAATTCTTTAATACCAATCGCCATTTCTTAGGAAGAGACGGGGAAAACAAGACACGCTCGAATGGTTAAGAATGAAGTGTGCATTCCATGTGTGTTTGGAAGGGGAAAATAGAAAGGGAACTAAAGAGGGCTGGTTGAAGGAAGCAAGAAAGGAAATCTAAGGGAGGGGGAATGGAAGGCATCTGGCTGGAGAGGTTCCTTTTGAAATTGGAGAATAATGGACAACACTTCAAGAATTCCTTTTCACCGAGCTCACGTGGCACAATTGGAGAGTGGGGATTGTCCTGCCACAGAATATGGGTGTTGATCTAGTAACTTCACTCCATGGGTCGTAGCATTTCTGAGCGATGACTTTTAGGTAAATTCTTTAAAATTTTGAAAAACTAAAAAATACATGACTAGACCTGACGTCTTCTGTAGATATATCAATGTCAAACTCGTCATACTATAAAGATATATAGGGAAGAATCAAGATACTTAAAAAATATACATTGCTTTAATTTCAAAATTAACTAAAGGAAATAAATAAACTTTTGCGACAAACTATAAACTTTTATGAATCGTGAAAATGCAAAGTTTCAGGGTGAAAAAAATCTCAACTTGCATGACACTTAATGGAAAAGCGCTATTTTTTTAAAACTCTTATATGCAATAGTTGGGACTGTGACACACTGAGAAAATTCCTAGCGATCTGGAACACGCCTTGAATGTCAAGACGCCTCTCGTCAGTATGGCTGAAATGGGTAGGACCAGGGAAGGTATAGTAATCTAACCTCTGTAGGTAGCAGGACAGGCAGGTTAGGGACTGAAAGAATGTGTTAGTTTTTTTCATTTGTATAAGGGGAAAACAACATCCGTGTCAAAAGCGCAAAAGTACACAAACAAGAGAGTAGTGAGGAAAGAAAGAGGGTATATTTTATTTTAATTATTCATTATTTCTCAGATCGTTTATTTATTTCCTTATTTCTCTTTGCTCACTGGGCTATTTCTCTGTTGGAGCCCTTTCGGCTTATAGCATCTTGCTTTTTCAACTAGGGTTGTAGCTTATCTAGTAGTAGTAATAATAATAATAGCAACAATAATAATAGAATGTAGTTGATATGGATATAAGAACCGTAGTATCTAGGTCTTTTTATTTAAGTTCTATCTATAGCCTCAAAATTTGCTTTGAAAACTTCAAATACCATTAACAAAATCTAAAAAAGGTTTTTGTAATATTCACATTTCCAAAATAACAAGCGAAGAATTCACACCAATTAGTACCGGTAACTTGAAGGTTTACATATACCATATATATAAAAACAAGTTTTGCTTTCATGGCCGCCATGAGACTGCACTCGTCGTCCCTATTGGATGGATGTACCAAAAGAGGAAACTCCATAATTAATACTCATCACCCTTGACGTGGGAAAGTGTCGGTGGTAATTATGAACGAATTAAACCCCGTAATAAAAAGCAGTCAACAAGGGTAAAACATGTGTTCACAAATCCGTGACGTGACAATAGACTTACTATTATACCCCAAGTTTAGCTAAATGAGAGCTGACAATGATCGCATTCGTCCTCACTAAGTGGAGTCCACTTCAATCCTCTAGTACTAGACAATCAAACACTCTTGGACGATAATTATAAGATATACAGTATAGTAATGGATATAACGCCTCTTATGTTTGAATGGTTGAAATTGACTAATTTGATTTGCACAAATGCTTCTTTAAATCTATGTACCGTATATATTGACGTATCGACAAATTTAAAACACCAGACACTTTATTGTGGTGAATTATATATTCTGGTAAAGACGTACTAAAAGAAATAGAGCTAATAATGATAATAATGATAATTACTGGATAAGCTACAACCCTAGCAGGAAAAGCAGGACGCTTTAAACCCGAATGCTTCAACAGGGAAAAATAGCCCAGGAAATAAACAAACTAAAAGAGTAGTGAACAATTAAAATAAAATATTTGAATCCCAGTAACATTACTAAAAAAATTATCTTTCATATATAAACTATAATTTAAGAAAATAAAATAGTGTGCGAGAGTATATTAAGAATCAATAACTTATTACAAAACACGTATGGAGTAACGATTATACAGGGTTTAAATTCAATTATTTTTGCAGATAAGAAAGTTTAGTCCGTCTCAGGCGTCGGATTAATTTGAGATAACCTTTCTCATTCGGGGTCACCCTAGAGATTGCTATCACTTTTTACCAGCAGATTTTCGTGGTTGCACCATCAACGAATATATCGGAATCAACACACATTGAGAGAGATTACGTAATAAATTTAATATTTCATACAATCGGCAACAAAATTGTGCAAAAGAAAAAAAAAAGAAAATAAGAAAGATATAACCAGACTTCTGAACTTTCCGGAATACGTAAAATTTCAAGAAAATTGAGAAGCAACACAAGAAACATAAAAGTCCCCCCCCCCACTCCCTCACACATCTGGTCAAGCGTAACCTTTCTGCCTTGTAAGTAAAAGCAATCCGGATCAAGTCACGTTGTTCCACAACCGATTCCACAAATCCGTTAGAACATGTGCCCCACATCCCTCACTCACACAAAAGAAATAGAAAGAAACCTTTTTCAGAAGAACCCCTGAGAATTTATGACTAACTAGTATCGCAATTTTTTTTTGAAAAGAAATAAAAAATATATGCGATTTTCTTATTGGCTGAATACTGTATGTTATAAAAATGACAGTGCAATGCATTTACTGTACAATTTTATATGGGCTTACGACAATCATGAACAAACAAAATTGTTTATAAGGGAGACGTGGGGTTGAACGAATTTGTAGGTATATTTACTTTTTGTGTAAAACTGGGGAAATATTTCAAGACAAGTAAAGCATACATATATAAATTATAGTTTTTTGTAGAGAGAGAGAGAGAGAGAGAGAGAGAGAGAGAGAGAGAGAGAGAGAGAGGAGAGAGAGAGTAATCAAATAAAACAATATGAAACCCTAATTTCATTATAGTGTGTACATGTGTACACTGAAATTGGCGGGAGCCATCAAGGGTGTGGAACAGAATGAATACTCTTATGTTAAGTTCTCTCCTTTCGGAAAGTTAAGACCTTGTGAGGTTCTAAGGTCCAGGGAAGACCTAACCGATGGCTTCGGGCAAAAGGGTTTCTCTCGGTTGTCCCTGTAGCGGCACACCTTCGATTTCCGATAACAAAAAGATTAATCGAAAAAGGATCAGATTCCCCTTCAGGGCTTAGGTCTCTAGTCTTTACGCTCGACGAAGGACAAAGAAGAAAACATAGACTACTCGCCGACTGGACCTGACTAGTATTACTCATAGTACGCTATCTCATGAATATGTATTGGAGGAAATAGAAGAAATTCTTAGGAGAGTAAGCATTTCCAGGATAAGCAGATCGTGAACATATTTTTCCTCGTTGATAACTATTGAGTATTCGTTTACAGAACGCATATTCACTGTCAATGCAATAAAGAAAAAGTTGCCAATGAAACTTTTAAAAAAGTACCACCAGCTTCCTTGCTTACCTTGAGCGCGAGGCGTAAAGAAAATGTCTGAATGTTCATTGTGGATGATGATGATGTAGATCAGCCGAGTTTAAAAATCCTTTATTAATTAAAAACGTTCACTATGTCAGGTAAATATAGTTCCAATCAATCCAGACTTTCGTTAAGGCAGGCTGACAGTGCTTGGCAAATTCAATCATTTTCTATCGAATAAGGTTTTTAGTCATCAATCTAAAATGTGGGTGAGCGGATGTCCACAGCACTGCTACCAAAACCGTGGTAAGCAAAAGTACCCACAGGTGTAGTGTAGGTCATCGTGGCCACTTGTTTGTTACTAATGTATTTTATAAAACCTGAAATAAAGAGATTTTCATCGCATTTGCTTTAAAATATTACTCTCCCTTTAATAAGGGAAATGTTATAACATTGTTTAAATTTAATTTCAGTCGTTCCATAATTAAATTTTTGGCGAACGCTGGCAACTGTCTACTGCACGACTCGGGCTTACCCTTTCACTTGTTCTTTTTCTTTTCCATCTCATCTCTCTCTCACTGCATCACAGGTATGACCTTATTCATTTCTCTATTCCAACTAAAACAGGTTTTGGGACTCCTGTTTAATTGCTAAGATAATGAAATAAATAGTAGTCCATTATGTAGAGTCAAGGTTTAAAATGTACAAAAGTGGTTTTTGAAACCACTGTAATATTGAATCCACCCTCGACATTAAAGTACCCAGTGAAATGAGAACGAATAAAATCAAGGACAAACTATTACATTCACCGTAAGTTAGTCAAACTGTTTCTTTCCTCTATCACCAACAGAAATTAATATAGTAAATGTAAATCGCTATAGATATGATATACAATATCTTATCGTTTTTCAACTCTTCTAGCCACAGTGCAAATATTGCAATTTTTTTTTAACTTCACTGTCGGTCTCAGTAATTATCCTCTTGAGCGTGATTTTTTTCACGTGGGAATAAACAGTTTTGGTAGTTCACTCCTGCAAAAAAGACAGGTTTTAAGTGAGATGAGTCACACACAACACCACAGCTTCCAGTTCGAATGTACACTTATCTTTGGTTTCCCTCACCACAGGTCTGCCGCCATCTGGCTCGAATAATTATGCACAGAAAAACCACTACACAAAAAGCCTTGGCTAAGTTAGTTGTTTATATTTTAGCCCAACACAGTATGCAATCAACTATTGTTTACACATTATGAAAACGTTATTGTCGAAATAAACCAATTTGATGCACAAATTCTTACGCAACAACAACAGGTAATCCAGTATTATCCACGATCACGGTAACAACAAGATCACTAAGTACCACTGTCAGGGAGAGACGCTGTGTCCGTCTGCAAGGAGCTGGGGAACTAGCGAAGTGAGCGTGTAGGTAGTTGAAGACTCCAACTGTAGGAGAGAAAGAGTGTGGGCGAATGTGAGCTTGAGTGTGTGAGTACGTGCGTTCCAAACACAATTCCCGAAGAGCGGGACTGGGACTGGACACACCTGCCCACTTATCCAACGCTATTTCCGTTTTCCTGCCCACATCCAGCAGGTGCTGTGTATTCGCTATAGGTCAAAATTAGGCTTCCAATGAAGCCTGTTACCGTGTGAATTGTCGACAGGTGACGATACGATGTCAATAGTGTCGATATGAGCGCGAGATGGAAGCGTTGGCAGTTGACTGCAACTGCATGAATTGGCGAACCGCAAGTCAGGCCAACTTCTGACTACCCTCCGTCTCTCTTACTCGAACACCAATGCACGAACGAACTTACCTGTACGCTTACTCATTCACATAAAGGACTGCATTGTTCATATTTAGCAGTGCCATCCGTTTCCAATGGTCGCCCACACCGCACTAAATTATAATCACAAATTTTATACCCTATTAATGTTGGAGTATATGTCTGCGTCCTAGTTAGATGAACGGGTCTGGTAAGTTTTTTATTAGAGTTATTTGTCCGTGGGTTTTACGTCTAAACGGACCACAGCTAAATTTTTAAAGTTCCCACGGTAAATTTGTTCTTTTTATCATTGGCCAACCTGTCTACCACATAATATGACTGAGGAAAAACTGCTTTAATATATTTAGGAAACCAAGAATTATGTTACAAAGGTTTACACTGCATATCATGTAAATCATAGCTTGGAACAGAATATCCAGTGGTTCTATAATTAGAAATTTGTTTCTTTGAAATTCACAGACAAGCAAAAATAATCCAAAAACTTTCCCCCGGGGCAAAAGGTAGAGAGAAAACCTAGAGTGACGCACGTTTCCAAAGCGTTCGTGTGCATGGCAAGGCGCCCCTCGAGACCTGCCCACTGCCCCCTTTCGGCCTGGGGCCAGTCGACTCGGGCGACCGACTTCCCGGAAACCTGCCACGCGTCCTGGACAAGAGATGGACTCACGGCGCCAGTCACTGGTATACGACCATGCAAATTGATACCACAATTGCTCAAAATTACAAGGTAACCCCAAAATATTGCTTTCATATATGGATGAGATATCGTAAGGGGTAGATGAAGATGGTTTGGGCATACTCTTCGCACTCCCCAAGAGAGATTAGTTCACCAAACTTTCAACGGTGCACCACAAAGCACTAGACGAGTTTAGAAGACCCAGTGCTACGTGGCTGAAGACTATGAAGTTTGAAATAGATGATGAATGGAGAAGTATTTATTTAAAAGCTCAAGAAAGAGACGACTGGCGAAATGTAATGGAGACCCTTTGCGGCAATAAGCGTAGTAGGAGATGATGATGATATGACATAGGGAAGAAGTGTTATTTCTTGGTCAAAGGAGATGAGGTTTCCCCAAATCTCTCTTGTTTTACTGGAGGATGGAAATGGATGAAGAATATCCGGTAAAGGGAAAGAATCGACACGGAGTTTTTACGATCGCTTTTGTTGCAATATGGGTCCGCTAAACACCTGGCTAATATTCCACCCTCATCCTGCGGAGGACGGCAAACAGGTGTAATTAAGAAGCGGTCGTATTCGACTTTAGTCGAGGAGAAGTTGGATCTACGACGAAGTAACTTGGGCAATGAAAGTGAACAAAAGTTCCTTAGCTGTCCATTTTAGTCCATACAAGGCTAATAAGTGATTTTTTATTTTATTTTTTAATATTAATCACCTGCGTGTTTTGAATGGTTAGAGACCAGGGTAAAAATCTAATTCACGTGCATCAACTACAATATCATATTAATTTTAATTGTTTTATATTAACATTGAGAAGGTAACAGAAACATTTAATGTTTAGCTGCTAGTAAAATACATTCCCCAAATTTTAAAGAATCTAAAACACCATTTTATTATCTAATTCCAGAGTAAATATCCATCGATACCCGACCTGATAAAGTGAATTTACCACCAAAAGTTACCAGTTTACTGCAACCATGCAAGACCTACATATTGCCCTCTACACACATCGTCTCCCTGACCCGGAGTAAGGTGGAAGAATGAGACACAGACAGGCTGACAAAGGTAAGTTGAACTTCTTGAGTGGTGCAACAATGTACAATTTCCGGCCACAGGCTCCTTCTCTGTACGAGGTGGCCTGCCAGCAGGCTGTGCTCCCATGCTGTTCATATTTAATATGAATTACAAATTATTTTCAAATATAGTCATCAAGGTTGCTTTAATTCTTGTAAGATTAGTTTTTGACCAGATTAGCGACTAGTTAAATCATCAGAAAGAGTAACAATGAAGGGGTGTGCATCATCATCACAAATTCATGTTGGAAAATCGTGCCGTGAGTCAGCTATTTTTGTCTGTTTAATCTTTGGTTTTGGTTGCGTTGGGTGAAAAGTTAAAGCAGAAATCAGTCTCTCTCTCTCTCTCTCTCTCTCTCTCTCTCTCTCTCTCTCTCTCTCTCTCTCTCTCTCTCTCTCTCTCTCTCTCTCTCTCTTCCGAGAATTAGATAAGACCCAATAGATCCTAAAAGGTTTTAAATGATCTAAATCGGGCTTGAGACCATTAAGGATGCCAGGATATAAACGAAAAGAAACGTCCCGGATGAAAAACGATCGAATGGTCCTTGAGATGATGATGACCAGGCCATAAAATTTGGGAGAAGGTGAACACAAAGCCTTTACCATTAAAAGAACTATGGCTGTAATCTTAACGCAGACTAACCCGTGCAAAGCTGCCCGAGAATATTTAAAAAATAAGAAAGTGACGACGTGTGTCATCTCACCATTAAATTGAGAGGCCACTTGTCTTGAAAGGATAATAATCGACACTTGACATACCGTGCCCAATCACTTTAAAACTCCTTCTAGGAAACTTCTTGTTGTAATAGCTTTTAAAAATAGTTTGCCAAAAAGTGTATTTTTACTTCCAGTATTTATAGTTTGTATATGAAATTTTATTTTAATGTTATTATTGTTCTTAAACTTCTCTTGTAGTTTTTCCTTATTTCCTTTCCTCACTCGGCTATTTTCCCTGTTAGAGCCCTTGGGCTTATAACGTCCTGCTTTTCCAAGTAGGATTGTAGCTTAGCAAGTAATAATAATAGTATAAAAGTGTGGTTAATCTCTTAAAAAAATAGTATCAGATATTGAACTATTACGAGATCATAAACAAATATTCTAATGAAAAATACTAACAAAAGTAAAGTAACAAAATTCATCAAATATATAATTAATAAGATGAACGTTCACAGTGCTTTTCCAAACTGAATGTAGGCATAGAATAAATAAATACTGAATATGATGCCGTTGGGTACATGGATTTCAGGATCGTAAATGCCATTGAAATGCTAAGAAGTAAATTACTGCTTGGATTATACGAAGCAGTCTTCAAACATCGGAATTATTTTACACATTTTTGTTTAAACACTAGTAATTTTGCACTAAATGATTTCATCAACAGTCCAGTGATGGTGCACTGAAAATGAAATAGAACGCCATTAAGTGGAAAAAATGAAGAGAACAAATTATAACTAGGAAAAACTGAAGAACTTCAACTTGTTACTGTGGGCAACCACAATAAAATAGGTCAAGAGGCAAAATGAGAAAGAAGCAAAATTGAGGTTTGCAATGGTTATCGGTGGTAACGTGAGTGGCAGGGCACTGGATTATTTATCCTAACGCTCTCCGATAACCCCGTGTCTGGATGGCCATAAGAAAGTCTCTGTTCAACCCCCCCCTCTCTCTCTCTATCTCTCTCTCTCTCTCTCTCTCTCTCTCTCTCTCTCTCTCTCTCTCTCTCTCTCTCTCTCTCTCTCTCTGTGTCGAACACCCTCTAAAGTAAGTTGCGAAATTGCTTTGACCAAGATTCACGTATTTTAGGTAGGAATTAAACAAATTTCGCACATGACAGACTAACATAGTATATGAACTAATCCTTGAAAGAGAATCTGTAAAAATCAAGGGAAAGTCTTCCTGTGTGTGTGTGTGTGTGTGTGTGTGTGTGTGTGAGGTGAGTAAGGGGATGAGAGGAAGGAACTGGCACTGTTTATTTTCAAGCGAGCGAAAGGTATAAAAGGAGAGAGACAAAGGAACTCTTTCTCTCCTGATTCTCAAGAGTAAAATCTTTTGCCACTCTACCTCTTTTTGTAAATAAAAGGTATGAAGATAAGCACTTGGGGAATATACAAAACAAAAAACAAAAAAAAATTTGGTAATTAGATATTGTTTTTAGATAGAAAATATAGAATACCTGAATTTTCTCATCATTGGCAAAATGATTTATAAGGATCATAAATTATAAGGCGAACAATCGTGCCAAAATGACATTTTAGTTTAATACCTTGGTGTTTGGAAACATCAGCTACAAATAATAGAAATAAACATAACAAAATTCTCTCTTATATAAAGCTTGGCCGATGAAAAGAATTGATGAATGCCATTTCAAAGGTTTATAATTTGCCTTATCAACGAATGTTGAAGCGTGACATGGAGTACGCACGATAAGAAATGACAGGTGATGTAAACAGCCTTTTGCTTGGCCAGATCTTATTACAGTTTGCCCCGGGAGGGAGGCTGGGAAGGGGTTGGGTATGTAGATCCTGGTGTTAATGAGTATTTTTTATTATTTTTCTTAGAGAGAGAGAGAGAGAGAGAGAGAGAGAGAGAGAGAGAGAGAGAGAGAGAGAGAGAGAGAGAGAGAGAGATTTACTATCATCAAAATAAATGGAGGGCATGAATTGAAAGAGCTGGTGGGAAACTCCTCCAAATGGTACTATTAGGCGTAATTGCATTCGCCTCTACAATTTCGATCTATAATAATGACATAGCTCCCAATTAATCTTCAAGTCAGTCTTATTAAGTATGAGGGTTATTCCTGAATTAAAGTAGTTAACGTTTAAGAGCTAATTACTTAATAACAAAGTGATCGATAAAAGTTGAATATACATACACCGAAATAAGGACTTGAAAGTTGAAAAAGGCAAATGACATTCTAGAGATTTTTCTTCCTAATATATAATTATACAACTGAAAAATTATCCGGTAGCAGTAAATATTGCAATTTCTTTCTGAAGGCAAATTTAGTATCTAAAAGCAATGTTTTAAAAAAGAATAACGAGAACCGCCTTCAATCTATAGGAGGTAAAGAACCTTGATGCTCACTACCTTCTCAGGTAGCACTGATTAAAAAGTTACTGCATCTGAAAAGACAAAGAGCCTCATAGCCTTTGGAGAAGGCCTTGGAAACAAGTGTCATCTGTCGCCTTGACTCAATGTTTTAACAGAAAGAGCGGGGACCTCCCATGAATGACCCCTAACCACATCTCGCACTCGAAACATGGAGGACCACACCAGCGCAGTCATTTCCTTTATTCTTAATTCCATTGTGCTGAGCAAGAGTCACCACTTCCCTCATTTCTACTACGGTTAGGCTTTAGAAACTCTGGCCACTGGAAGCATTATGTGATGCGATTCTAACTAACGCGAGAATGACATTATGGTCCGCTAACCACACGAGATCTTTTTTAGTGTCCTTTCTCTAAGGGAAACTTGCACGTGCTAAGTTAGAGAGTTTTATTCCAGTTTGTCATAATGATTAAATTTCACTGCAAAAGAAAGTTTAGTATATAAGCTAACTTCTGGTAAATGATGTGTGTACATTGGGTGATGGTTATTTTATCAAAACCGAATATTTTTAACAACTATTAATACTAATCATTACTGTCCAGGTAATAATTTACAATAGCTAGACAAATATATTCTTCCACTGTCTTGGGTTAGGGTTCTCTTGCTCCAAGGTACGGCTATTTCCCTGTTGGGGCCTCTGGCCTTATAGCATCCTGCTTTTCCAACTAGGGTTGTAGCTTAGCAAGTAATACTACTACTACTACTACTACATAATAATAATAATAATAATAATAATAATAATAATAATAAAGGATGCACCTTCCATCGTATGGAAGAACAGGTGTTCTTTCTATTTCAAGTCACCTTATGAAACTAGCTTAACATAAAACTAAATCTGCTAAAGCAACCAAGAGTCTGTATTGAAGTAAAAGTGTGGAACGAAAACAACGAAACGGCAACAGAGGGAGGGTGAATGAGAGCACCCCTGGTTGCATTAAGGTGAAATATGGAGGTGAAGGGGTCACCTGGGGGGAAAATGGGGAGGGCTTCGAGAAACCATTGGGGTGAAGGGGAGGGGTTAAAGAGACAGCCTTACTATCTGTGAAATATGGGGTTCCATAAGCAGCAATGGGTTTCCTTTGCAAAAAATGTCAAGGAATATAATGAAACTTTCTCCCCGTTTCTTTTCGGTATACTTCACTGACTTATTCCAGCCCTAGTTTCAGGTTTACAAAATATTTTAGATGCAATTTTTTTTTGCCTGTCATGCATATGCTAAAATAACTCTGGTTAGACATTATAAATATATTGAACATATAACTTAAATTTAGTTTTATGAAAGTACATGAATTTGAAAGAAATAACCAAAGCCGGTTTCTATCATCAAAAGTGAATTTTTTTTTCTTTTTTAACCAACCATGCAACTCATAGTTATAGAACCTTTAAGAAGAAGCCATGCTATTTATAGCGGAAAAAAAGGAGTTCCGGCTAAATTTCATACCTAAATCGTGCATGCCTTTATAAACCTCACGATGTCAATCTGAAGATGATTTCGAAACGATACGACTGAAAAAAAATAGGTTGGTCCTACAAGCAATGGTGCGTTCCTTCAGGCATGCGCGTCTAAGATGATTCCCACGATTAGTGCCTTTTTCCCGCATGCATTGTAGCGTTCCCACACTCCTCCAGGTAACTCCTCCACCTGGAGGAGTGCGACCGAGTAGGGCCACTACATGAGAAACTTCTTGCCCCTCCCCCTTCTTTCCTCCCTCTAACTACATCACTTCATAATAATAATTACCAGCGAGCCTACTATTTATCTTGCCACAGTACTCCCTCCGATCACCCCCTCTAAACAACACCTTTCCCAATGTGGGAGGTGGCTATAAAGTGAAAAGATTTTCATGGTCATCATCCGATAAACAATAGATTATTAATGTATTATAATATAAATAAACAACCTTAAACTTATTTTCTACAAAGAACAATAACTACCAACTAACCTTTTCCCCCCTTGCGCTGATCGATAGATTGTGTCAAAGTTAACAATGGATGCTCAATGTTGAAATAAAGAACATGGATAATATTTTCAAAGGCTTCCATCCAAGAAATTTTTCTCCTCCCCCCCCCCCCCCCCCCTTGCCGCTTCTTGCGTACCCTGTACCTGCCCAAACCTCCATCTCGGCCCCCCCTTACGGAAAGTGAGAGGCAAACCTTGTGTGACTGTGAGGATTAGAGTTTTCACAGGGGCTGTTTACCTGGGAATACATTTTGAATGGATTGATTACGTCAGTAGTAAACCCGCTTATTTGCTTGTTTGTCTTTCGTAGGTATGCTAACGAGAGTATGATAATGACTCGAGCGTTGATAAGATTTGTGAGCAATAATACACGACATACATACAAGGTTGCATCAATGAAGTTATTCTGTAGAATGATTAGCCTCAATGTCGTAAAAAGTTATCAGTAACGGGACTTGAATAAACACCAATGTAATGTTCAGTAAAAGGACTTACATAAACTCCAATTTAATGTTCAGTAACAGGAATTAAATAAACAAAAAATCTATTGTTCAGTAAGAGGACTTAGATAAACACAAATCAAAATGTTCCAGATTCCTTTCTATATTCGTTACCACGTATGCAAGTCGCTCACCTTACAATTGGCCCCAACTAGTGAAGATGAGTACGGCGTACAAGTCTTCTGAGCTGGTACGGAGTCAAGGGTCAAGTACAACGTGGCATGACCTGAGTCTATGCGTGACCTGACAGGCTCATCTTCATACAACCAAGAGGCACTGAAATAACCCTTCTCCTTTCTATACGAAGGATGCAATTTCATTCGAATCTGTATATTATTAACAAAGGCGGCTTGGAGGCATCTTGAAAAAAACGGGTAGGAAGAGAGAGGCGGAACCTTTTTTTTTCTTTCTTTCTTTACGCAGAACATCTTCTATTGCAGAAAGTTGCACTTACTACTTGTGCGTGGGAAAGATTATTCAATGGGATTTGAAACGGGAATAGCTTTGTTTTAAGAATTATTTTTGAAAAAGAAATTATGGCTATAAACAATCTGTTTAGGTACATAAATGACGTCAGTATAATTTTAAAAAACATTAAGAAATTCTGCCTATAAATAATCTGTATAGATATAAAAATGATGGCAGTGTATTATTAACAAATATTAAGAAATTGTGCCTATAAATAATTTGTATAGGTATATAAATAATGGTAATATAATAACAAGTATTATCTCACAGGAAAGACCAGTATATCACGAGATGTATATCCTGTTGAAGGACCGCCCTTAAGAAATCAGTTCCTGAGAACGATCTTTCTCAGGTGCAGCCTTCCATGAAAGACAGAGAGAAGAGGCACGTCTAAATAACTGTGGGAACCAAGAGTACTCTTCGTGGAATTGAATTGGACTAAAATTTGATTCAATCAATGCTTATTTTGTATTATGTTCGACAGACTTCAGCTGATGGTATTATTTATGGCTGTGGGTTAGTGCAGGATCTTATCATTTTAAATCCGTGAGAGAGAGAGAGAGAGAGAGAGAGAGAGAGAGAGAGAGAGAGAGAGAGAGAGAGAGAGAGAGAAACTTGAATGTTTGGACTATGAGTACGTAAATGGGATGTGTATATGTTTTTGTGAGCGTAGAAATATAAGCGTGGGAACCAATGGCGTTAAAGGGAAAGGGGGGGAGGGAGGGTGTGCATGTCTCACTTCGGCAGAGGTACATTACCTGGATGGGGGCGGGGGCGGGGGGCAGCAATGTACGCACAGAGGAGGCTGGGACAGGTGGAAGAGATGCTCCCACGAGATGAAGATCTGGTTAGGATGTCTATTGTTCCACGTGAGATAAGTGAAACTTTTCTGGGGAGGGGGGGGGGAGTTCCTTCCTGGACCACATTCATTACATAAACTCAAAACTGGAACAGTTCCTCTCTCTTCGAGAAATGTAAATTTTCGTGTGATAAGATTCTCCATTATTGAGTTTTGTCTTTTATCTTCTGCTTCGTTGTATTTTATTGTTTTAAAGTTTAAATATTATGATTTTCTAGTCTCATATAGCTCGCTCTTGAAAATGGAAGTCAGGCAAATAATGTCAAATCAAGCTAATATACTTTTTTATGCCTAAAATAAATATTTCATTAGGAAAATAATCATCATGCAAGTGTATTAAGTATTAATCATCATGCAAATGTATTAATGAAAACATGAATCACCACCTTCAAAACATTGCGAATGTCATACGTAACATGAATATACTTTTTTTTTCTACATAGAAATGTCTCATAATAACAGGCAATGTGGTTTGGCGTTAAATTAAAAGCTTTCGAACGGTGACCAGTGACACAAGGCACCCATTAGCTCAATAACACGAACTGGTGTAACCAGCAGACTTGAGCGAGGAATAAATTTCCATTTGAATTTTCGACCCGTACTTTTGACAGAACCAACAGTACCAATCGGTGTGCCATATAAGGGTTCCTTTGAGATGACATCGTCTCCAAATAAGAGTGTTAATGCCTCTTCACACTCCAGCCACGATTGCCAAACTCCGGTCGCTTTGGTAACTCTCAATTACGCAAATTCATACACCGCTTTCCTACACTCCCTCGTCGCCTATAGTAACACTTTTGGGCCATTGCATCTTGCCGCTTACTATATTATTATTATTATTAAAGCCCACTGAAAGTATTTGACTTGATAAAAAACGAAAAGTCGTGTTTTACGCATTTCTTTGCGTATAAATCATTAAAATTTGAGAAGTAAACAAAACTTCGTTTTACGCATGTAGTCCTTGTATAAATCAATAAAAGACTAAAATTTATATAAATCTCACAAAAAAAAAAAAAAAATCACGTCAACGATATAGAAGCGATATTAGAATTCATCCCACACTAATAGACGTTTGCCGACACGCACGAACCCGGATCAGTATGAAAAGTGAATTTATGATGGCCAAGTCTCTCCTCCCCTGTACCGAAAAGGAGGTCACGTACCTGTCCGATGTAGGGAGTGACCCAAAGGGAACGACCGTCGAGTCGATGTGGCGTCAGGGCCATATATGGACTGATGCAGAGCAAACCCACGCAACGCCAAGTCGCGAATGGTCTCAATCACATGTTTTTCCATCAAGCGCGCAAAATGAACGTTAATTCAGTCGTGCTATGTTTAACTAAAATGGCTTGGCGCCTTTTATTGACTGTAGTGTTTAATTTATAAATGCTCACTGCAAATTTTCGTTCTCTTCGAGTAAACACTTGGGGTAAACTGTCACGTACAGCTGATAGCACAGACCACCGTCTTAATTTCATGACAAACAGTGAGTATTTATGCTTTGATTTTAATATTTAACGATAATATATTTATATAACTGTTGAAATTTAACAAGAGCATCAGTGCACACACTACAAACTACATGGTACTTTTGTCCATTTTTTTTTTCATGCAACGAATTTTTTCCCCAAAATAATATAACTGAAAAAAAAAATCCACAAAACTCCACAAACTTAAGGTTTCAGCGGCCACGACATTAAAATCTTAGTAATTACATAATGGAGAAGAGGGTCTCTCGTCAACCAAACATGAAAGGGAACATATTTTTTTCTCAAGATTAAAAAGCGTGACGCCGTCACAGCGTCGGTTTGGTCTGGGTTTGGTCTGTGGTTAGCCACATTTGGTCTGGTTATCCTGCCATAACCTAAGAAAGTATAATTATAAAGGGGGTTATTTCATTTATGCAAGGAAGCTAGGTGGGAATTGCTCTTTTACTAAATCAGTGAGTAAACAACTATGTACATACACTTTCCAGTTTAAGTATTCCATAATTAAGAAAGTTTAAAACCCCTAAAAAAACCATCTGGAGGAAAATAAGACAAAATTTATGCTATCCTACATAATGTATGGGATGGCCATGAATAAAACAATGACCCCCAAACCCTCATTTCAATGAAAAGAGAAAGAAACAATAGACGGTAGCCATAAAACCCAAAGGAGCAGCAGGAGTTAGGCTGAAGGCTATCCTAAAAAAAGAAAAAAAAAGATTTTTTTTCTCGGAGGCGAGATTATCATCGGATCTTCTGGGTGCCAGGGGAAAGGCACGTAAGGGGATAAAGAAATTGGTGAAGGATATGCTAAAATTAGCATCCCAAGAGTCTCTCTCTCTCTCTCTCTCTCCTCTCTCCTCTCTCTCTCTCTCTCTCTCTCAACCGGACCTTTGCATGCGAAACGTTTGACAACGGGAATTATATATCGGAATAAATACTACTACTTCAATAGTTCATGACTGTAGTATACTGTACTTGATTTACATTAATATATTTATTTTTGTAATTCAATTTATTGTAATGCACTGACCAAGGCTGTTTTCGAAGAAACCTTTTTAAACAGGTTTATTTCCTACAGTAAGAATGAAAGTACATACAAGATAGCAACACCAAAATCATGAAGTTTATGTACTAACTCCTAGCAATGAAAATATAAACAACTTGGTAATTAGTTTTTACATCCGAGTGCCTCACGATCTCGATCACAGGCCAGGTCAAATGGAAACAGGTTGACCGACAGTAAAAGGCCACTCGGTTAATGAAAGTACCAGAGTTTACCTACGTCTATAGGGGCCACTGAAAGTAGAGTGACATACTGACATAGGAGACAATACGGGTGTTATACATAAATTGAAATAATAATAAAGTTGAGAAATAAACAGAGAGAGAGAGAGAGAGAGAGAGAGAGAGAGAGAGAGAGAGAGAGAGAGAGAGAGAGAGAGAGAGAGATGAAAATCGGTTATCTTTTGCGTCTGGACGCAGTCCCCAAGACAACTTTTACCCGATCACGTCTTACGTCCACCCCAAACCACAATGTAGTGTGTCCCCTTGGCTCGAGAGACAGGTTATACTCACAATACCGTTATCTACCCTTGCTTCACTCAGCATCCATATTTACCTGTAAGAAGGAAACAAATATTAGTATATATCGGTAAATAATAAACATAAAATTATAGTATAGTAGGGAGCTGTCACTATATTTTAAAATCATACAAGACAGGATGTTTATAGGCAAGCAGCTGTTGCTTTAGATTGAGAATACCAAACGACCTTAAAGATTACTAGAAGGTTAGGATTACTAGAAGGTTAGTTTTTAATCTCTATTCGTTATGTTGTTGCCATGTATTCTTGTATGCCAATAGCTTGGCAGTATTGATTAACGGTATTTGGTAATACGAAGTATATTCGTTCTAGACAGGACACGCCCAATCAATTTGCATAATGCATGTAAACATACGCAATTTGGCTTAATGCCCTTTTAGCATTGCGTACTTGACCCATATACATTTTTAGGGAACACCCATTTATATTTTTCTTTCGTATTTTAGACAACTTCAAGCCAACATGAAGTAGAATTCCCACAGTCTGTCATATCAAAGCACAGCTCATATTCCTTGTAATATATATTTATCGTAACTTTTTACTCCTGAGGCAAGGAAAAGAAAGATTTTGTGTTGATCAAGGTGCTACAGTTCAGGGCATCGACTGGACACACCTTAAAAGCACCCCCCCCCTTCCCCTCTAAGTCAGCATTGTTTGCCTGTGGGCTAACTTACCACCCCACCCAACCTCACAACCACACCTAACAGCTCCACCACCACGCCCAGTGTTTCTTTATGTAGGGGCATTGGATTCCTTGGATGTTAAAGCCAAATTTACTATAAGTTTTCATTACTTTGCTAGTTGTATATGAATTCATTTATTATTAAAATACTGAATCCTGATTAAAATGATTTTTCCATTATGTCACTTTTAACATCTCGATTATCTTTTCCAATTCCACCCCAAAGCTTACCCAGTAACGTTTACTGTTATAAACGTAGCTTGTGGTATTGCAAGCAGTTTTCTAAAACATTCACTCCCTTCCAGTATTGACATCGAAGAAAACGGACCAAGACCATCAGAGAACATTTTAGTCCTATGCTCATTCGAAAACTTGTGGCTGTATCTCAGAAAACGGGATACCTGGCGCTTGGCGTGGTCTTGTACCTGGTGCGAGGCTAGAAAATGATTCCAAGTACTTTACGTTTTCATCTTTTGTTGCGTAGTTCTTTTTCTGGAGATTTTTGAGATTTCCAGAGATGTTTGCGTAAGGTGGAATAATTCTTTGCACTCTTATATATGAGCCTTTTTATCGTAAAATTACGCTAAACAATGAATAATAGAAATACTTGAATGAACTCCGGCATCTCAAATTCACTGTTGTGCGTATGCACTAGCACGCAAAAGAACCTCATCGCCTTATTCACCTCTATTTTAAGGGTTACTCTTCCGTGGCTTTGAAACCTCTCTAGTTTCACCTGAACAAGGAACCATCACCCCTATGTAGAGGTGAAATTAGGTCTTACCTTACTTATACCTTTGGTACCTCAGGCAGCCTCGGACTTAGCCTAAGGGCACTACACCTTGCCTTGGCCAAACCAGACCCCCTACACGATCTCCCCATCTCAACCCAGGGTCCCGATAGTTGAAGACGAAGAGATGATTTTCTTTTTTTCTTTCATCGAACAGCATCGTTTTTATAAGCGAACGAGCTCACATTTATTTAGATAACACATGCATGAATATTTAAGTGCATGTAATGCATGGGACGAAATTAAAATTTCGCTTTATTGTAAACAATTCGCGAGTGAAAGCCAAAATACGCCTATTATCAGAGAGAGAGAGAGAGAGAAGAGGAGAGAGAGAGAGAGAGAGAGAGAGAGAGAGTGTGTGGGTTTGTGGTTTTATCGTTATTCTTACAAGTAATTTCCTACATTATTATAACTTCAAAATTATCGATTTTCTTATTTTCGTTCAGTGTTACCAAGACGATATCAGACGCAAGCCATCTGATGCTCTCACAAGACACAAATTTAATGGAAGCTTACGCAACGTCGTCTCACGATCGGCGTATGTTAAAGGAACCAATGGGCTGTATTTATCGGAAAATCACGATCATTCCAAAGTTTCAAAATTCCTTCCCATTTCAGGACGAAAACAAGTAACGTGAGTTGGACATGTTACCGCCTTATCATCGGAATTGTCCACTCTTGCAGTTTTAAAACCTCCTACTGCCACGGATCGTGCAAGAAATGTATGAAGCTATAATTAAATATTGCAAGACCAATGTACTATTTGTTTTTTCCTTTGAATATTTGAAGGTGATTATCACTATTTGGTATTTAAAAATAATTAAGGAATATATCATGGCAGGTTAAAATCTCTCATTCAACCTAAGTATAATCCCATATCATCTTACGGAAATAGTAAATTGCTATGAGAGATTCAGGCGCTGTCAATCGATTAAAATTGGGAAAAGGAAGAGAAGAGAGTAATAACGTTAAAAAAAAAGATGTGTTGATTATATACTCGTATGTAAAACACGGCTTGTGGAAGTAGTTAAAAAAACTTTATTGATGCAGGAACAAAAGCATGTAACAGACCTTAATAACTGGTGTAAAAGGCCCAATTTCAATTGAAATAGGATATAAAAAGTGAGGATATGAGAGATAAAAATACGAATAGTAGTCATAGACTCTCAAATTCAATCGATTGAAGATGTAGCGAGTGGGGAGACACGTAGCAATGGCAGTTGTACATGGCAGGATAAGAGCAGGTTACCCTCAATACTCGGTGGGTGTCCTCTCCACCTGGAGCGATGTCTTCAGGACCCACCACATATTCGAAGAATCTCCGGCGTCACTCACGGAGGAGGGTCGCCTTACTAAGCATCATTTTGCTTCGGAATTATTATAGTCTGCTATATGACCAGTCAGAAATGACTGGTAAATATTTGGATAGACATGCATACGCACCCCGGCCCCTAGTATGACCAACCTCTCTCTCCAATACTCAACGGATTGGGAAAGCTAGGCGTAACCGATATATATATATATATATATATATATATATATATATATATATATATATATATATATATATAATATATATATATATATATATCAGACACTTGCTCTTTATTGTATAAGGATATATAGAGGTGATTTCAAAAATTTTTATCATTCTGAAAGTTTATACTTTAAAATCATTATAATTAAAAATTTTCATATTTTGTTGCATTGTATATTTACAGAAATACATTAATGCTTGGTTAAATTAGACAATGGGCGAGGGGTTTCCAAAACTCGTTTTATCCTTACCTGGATGAACTGCGTATAATTTCAACCATAGACTCTCTCTCTCTCTCTCTCTCTCTCTCTCTCTCTCTCTCTCTCTCTCTCTCTCACAGGGTAGATGGAGAGCGGCATTTTCTTTAATGGCAGTCCTTCTTCACCTTCCTTCCCTCGTTTGTCTGTTAGGATATGGCAGCTAATGGGGGGGGGGGAGGCGGTTTGATAGGTAGAATGATAGTTGTTGGATTCTGACGCGTCAGTCACGAGGACCGTTTTATACCAGAAGGAACACCCAAAATCTAATTGTATTTCTAAAGCATTTAAAATCCTATTATTGTTTTTATATCCACTCTTTTTCAAAAGGAATTTAATAGAGTAACTTCTCTTAGACACAAGATAGAAGTTAAACCTCCCAACAATTTTGCCAGAAAAGATAAAAAGAAGTAATGAAGGTTTCCCGGACAAAACATTAACATGATAAGATGTGAAACATAATGCACTTATAGTTATATCACTCGCCGAATAATAATAACATACGTACTAAGTTTTCATCGAAAACACACCCAATCATAGCCTATGTTGGTTAATTTTTGCATATCAGAAAATTATTAAAACTTTCTCTTAAGAACAAATTCTAAGCCTAACTCAAATCCGATTTGGACGCTTCATTAACATGCGGCTTCCCACCGTATTCCATTGTTT
>NC_090728.1:187608390-187612475 GCF_036898095.1 Palaemon carinicauda | reverse complement strand
TATATAAGAGAGAGAGAGAGAGAGAGAGAGAGAGGAGAGAGAGAGAGAGAGAGAGGAGAGAGAGAGAGAGAGAGAGATATTTGATCTTAATTATATAGGGTAGATTATTATTATTATTATTATTATTATCATCATTATTATTAACTCCCAAATTCCTCTTCATTTCTTCCATCATATTTGGGCTCCTTTTATATTATCTTTCTTCATTTAGCTCTTATCTTCAGCCCATCTTCCTTACCAACCTAACTTCCACCTTCTCTTCAATCCCCCAATCTAACTTCCTAACCCCCCCCCCCCCTTTCTCCAACAACTCATCACCCCCCCCCCCCCCCCCCTTTCTCTGACACCTGTTATACGCACAGACATTTCATAATATGACGGAGGTTACTACGTGACCTTCTACATACTACTCCCTCTTAACTATAGTGGAATGAGGGAGTGACTTCGAATGTGGAGGATTTAAAGGAAAGACTCAAGGCTGAGGATTACACGGGGGAGTACGTGCTGTAGGATTACAGGATGACGATGAATGTAGGAAGAGAATAAAAGATTGCTTTTTGTGAAAAGGAGGAATGATTGGGAATGTTGAAGAGAGATAGATTGATGGTTGTTTTGTAGGGAATTGCGAAATGTGAGTGGAGGAAATTGTATAATAAAACTTCTAGAATAGTGTGTGGTATTAAGCCTCATGATGGAGAAGGCCTGGCTATTAGAATGAACTGCCTGCCTAGTATTACGACAGGATAGATTTGTCCAGGGGAGATCTGAATATAAATCCTCTGATACGTGTTTTTTCTCTTCATTTTTTTTTTATTTCGGCTTTCCACGTTGTTGTTTTGTTTTCCTCCTGTTAATTTTTACATATCTTTATTTTTAATGCATTTGTCTTGTTTTTATTTTTATAAATTTTCCCCTTCAGTAAACAGTGATTCAAATTTTTATATTAGTGTATTGCTGAGTAAATATATGACATTTTAATGATAAACACATACCTACATTACCTACATTAGCGTATTGTGGACAGAAATGATAGAATATAATAAAAAGGAGTTAGCATTTTATGGATTGTTAGGGAGGCAAGAAAAATTGAAAAGAATATGTAAGAACATTAAAATGTTCGAATAACATAAAACTGGATATTAATATGTAAAATAGTTCTTAAAGGTTCTGTATGTAGAACAGAGAGGATGTGTTAGACATATAAATATTCTTATGGAACCAATGCCTTAAACAGAAGAATATAGAGGAAGCCACGAGATAAGAGGTAATTTTACTACCATATTATGGTTCCGTAGAGTATCATTGATGATGGTGTTCGTTCAATATATGCACATCGATATCTCGTAACTATCACCACATACCTCTGCGATCTGTCTTCTGATAATACGTTGTATATATATATATATATATATATATATATATATATATATATGTATATATATATATATATATATGTATATATTTATTTATATATATTTGTTTATATATATATATATATATATATATATATATATATATATATATATGTGTGTGTGTATATGATTTAACTAAAATATATTTTTTAACTGATAGGTGAGATGGGTGAAAGAAGAATGAGGGTAGTTAGCAAACTAACCATTGCTGGGAATAGTTTAGATAGATTAGAATAAGTAAGAGAATTGTAAAAGTATGGTTTAGCTACAATTATAACTATTAAAAGTACAAATTTTATTAACATGGACTTAATGTTAAGATTTGGCAACATATTAACATAGTGAATTGTAATAATATTTATTTCAATTTTTTAGTTCGTGATAATTAAATTTTATTTTGATGAAGTAGAAATTTTTCTTAATTTAATCTTAAAATCAAGAAATTAGGTTTGTAAAATATTGTAGTCACACAGAGTAAATATTGAAGTAGTAAGTTCGATAAACAATACGAGGTATCAAAATATGAAATTCATCTTTCTAGGAAGCTTGAAGAATAAAATTTACTGATGTAAAAAAAAAAAAATATTAGGTTTAATAATATATAATTACAATAGGTAGACTAAATCCAAATATGAAATGTTTTAAAGATCCAAAAGAATCTATCAAAAAACAAATCGAGCAATAAATCAAATAAATGGAAACCTCTTTGACCACATCAGTCTTAGTGGGTGTGTGGGGGGGGGGGGGGGGGTGCTGAGGCGTATGGGTGGGGGGGCTGAGGCGTATAGGGGTGGTATGGTGATCGTGATGGATGGCTCATATAATTAAAGTCATTTCCATTGTGGCTGATTTGATTGCGTGTGTGGTATTTTTCATTTGAGGAAAAACGACGTTTCTTTGTACCCGTTTTAAACAAAGAGAGGATTTTTGAGGTCGTCAATCTTATTCGGGGGAATGTGTTGAGTGGAATGGTTCCTCCATGTGGAATTTTTGTATTTATTCAAATTATTGGTTATGTTTATTGGCTGTTTTGTTTGGAATGTTTTTTTTTTTTTTCATTTGTTTACTTAATTCTAATTGTATTGGTAGTTTTGTCAACGTGAAAATTCCTCTTGCTTACTTGGGTAAATCCATTGCTGTTCTTTTTTTATAATAATAATAGTAATAATAATGGTAATAATAATGATAATAATAATAATAGTAGTAATAATTATAATAGTAATAATAATAATAATAGTAATAAAAATAATTTTGATGATAATACTACTACTACTACTACTACTACTACTACTACTAATAATAATAATAATAATAATAATAATAATAATAATAATAATAATAAACGTCTCGCGTAATTTTTTATCATATTTTCCTTATAAACGTTAAAATGTAAATTGTGTTTTAGGCATTTGTTTAATTCGTAACAAACGAAAATATCTTAATATTAAGATAACAGTAAGAAAGATTGTACCTTTTATCAATAAAATGGTGGCCTAAACCACACTTTATATTACTCTCACTAATACTTAACTTAATAAACTACAGAAAATCCCCAACTTTACAACTTACTGGGTTCCAAGAGGCTGTTTGTGTCGAATTTTGTTCAATTTGACCTATATTCAATTTTTTTTTAACGAGGCGCATTTGCACCGACTCGCAGCGGTGCCCTTTTAGCTCGGAAAAGTTTCCTGCTCTCTGATTGGTTAGAATTATCTTGTCCAACCAATCAGCGATCAGGAAACTTTTCCGAGCTAAAAGGGCACCACTGCGAGTCAGTGCAAATCTGCCTCACTAAAAAGAATTGAGTATAGTTTAAGCCTAACCCGAATACCATGCATATGATTTCTAAATGCAAAAGTTAATAAATAGTCAGGTTCATATGAAATAGAAATCAGGTTTTTTCAAATTTTGTTTGGCTTACGGTACTAAAGGATATTTGTTTTTATTACAGTACTGTATTTCTTTATCGTATATTTGTTATTATTAGTTAGATTTGTTTGTATGGCAGAATGTTCGTAAGTCAAATTTTGTTCAATTTTGGCTTAGTTTAGGCCTAACCTGAGTCCCATACCTGATTTCCAGATACAGAAGTCAATAAATATTCGGGTTTCGTATGAAATAGATATCTGGTTATTACAAATTTTTTGTTACTGTATTGACTCCGAACGTTTGCAAATCTATAGTCCATTTCTTTTAGAGAGGCAGATTTGCACAGACTCGCAGCGGTCCCATTTTAGCCCGGAAAAGTATCCGGATCACTAATTGGTTAGAATTATCTTGTCCAACCAATCAGCGATCAGGAAACTTTCCTGGTCGCTGATTGGTTAGAATTATTTTGTCCCACCAATCAGCGATCAGGAAACTTTTCCGAGCTAAAAAGGCACCGCTTCGAGTCGGTGCAAATCTGCCTCACTAAAAGAAATGGACTATATAGTGTTTGTATGTTTGGGACCTTCGTGACCTCATTCTTCTTTCACACATCTTCCTTATCATCTAAGAAGAATTTCAGCTTCGACTTTACTAGTTGATTAAAGGTCAATATGTAAAGCAACGTGTTTTAATATACTCTACTTGTTTACTATACGATTATAAAAAGATAATCAATTAATTTTGGTCAAACAAATCAGATTATTATTATTTTATTATTATTATTATTATTATTGTTATTATTAT
>NC_090728.1:187585890-187600890 GCF_036898095.1 Palaemon carinicauda | reverse complement strand
TTTGTTTTAAAGTTAGACGTTTAATTGTTTTAGATATGTATGTATGTTACAAGGAACAGAATATAGTTGTTTGTTACCTTCAATAGTATCAATATTGTAGTTTGTGATTGTCATAACTGTTTTTTTATAAAGGTAAACATGTATTGTTTTAAATATTTATGTATGTGACAAGGATCAGAATATCATTGTTTGTTACCGTCATTAGTATCAATATTATTTCATCATTATTCTATTGCTGTTGCGGTATAATATTTGTATGAGTCACACTAATTATTGGTGGTATTTGATAGTATTTGATATTATAAGATATATTTCATTATATGTACTACCTCCAGATTTGAATGAAATATCGTTACGAAATAGGATATTGATACCGTTTTATTTTTTTTCTTTAAAATTTACCAATTGGGCAATATAATTAAGCAGAGTATTTAATCATGATTATTTATTGACTGATCTGTTTAACTGATTGATAACTGATTGAAATCATAAATGATCATTAATAATTATTTTCAATGAATTCCCTACATTATCCTCAAACATCATAATGCCCTTCACATTCATTTTCAATTGACTTTTTTAATTTCACGGAAGTTAAGAATCTACTGATTACACACAGAAAAAAATAAACCCGGAAGCTAATATCACAGCAAAGTATTAGTATTTAAGGGGGAATACTGAGGTAAATCTCAGCACGTAACAGAATAGAAAACTTTAATTACCCCGAAGGTTCTGTTAACTTGATTTTTCCCAGGGGTAAGCCACCAAGGTTACTTGGAGTTATTATTTGAGTGGCACTATTGTTCCTTCTTAGATGATCCACCCTCCAAGATCCTTGATTTCCCAGAGAGAGAGAGAGAGAGAGAGAGAGAGGGGGGGAGACTGCGGCTTTTTCCCTTAGTGAGAGAGACTTTTTTTCCCCTGAGAGAGAGATTGTTTTTTCCCGTAGTGAGAGAGAGAGAGATATTGTTTTCCCGTAGAGAGAGATATTGTTTTTCCCTTAATGTGAGAGAGAGAGAGAGAGAGAGAGAGAGAGAGAGAGAGAGAGAGAGAGAGAGAGAGAGACGAGATTGTTTTTCCCTTAGTGTGAGAGATACTGAGATTTTTTTTCCTTTAGTGTGAGAGAGAGATACTGAGATTGTTTTTCCCTGAGAGAGAGAGAGAGAGAGAGAGAGAGAGAGAGAGAGAGAGAGAGAGAGAGAGAGAGAGAGAGAGAGAGAGATTGTTTTTCCCTTAGTGTGAGAGAGGGAGAAGGGGAGAGACTGAGACTTTTTTTTTTCCTTTAGGTTTCCCATATATCTTTGCTTGATTCCTTCTCTGAGAATCCTTCCAGGAGTTTCCATTGTAGTTTTGTTTTTGTTGATAGATGCCATGTAGAAGATGTAAGTGACAATGTAATGGTCGCAATAGGACTCATTGCCTAGAACGTCTTGATATTTTGTGTGTGTGTGTGTTAGTGTCTTATGTCACTGCGGTTCAGATTGGTTGATAGGAATGGGTTAAATCTCTCTCTCTCTCTCTCTCTCTCTCTCTCTCTCTCTCTCTCTCCTCTCCATCATTGTAAATTATATACTTTGTATTGATAAGTAACAGAAAATCTCTCTCTCTCTCTCTCTCTCTCTCTCTCTCTCTCTCTCTCTCTCTCTCTCTCTCTCTCTCTCTCTCTGTACATCATTGTAAATTTTATACTTTGTATTGTTAAGTAACAGAAAAGCGCTCTCTCTCTCTCTCTCTCTCTCTCTCTCTCTCTCTCTCTCTCTCTCTCTCTCTCTCTCTCTCTCTCTCTCTCTGTACATCATTGTAAATTATATACTTTTTATTGTTAAGTAACTGAAAAGCTCTCTCTCTCTCTCTCTCTCTCTCCTCTTCTCTCTCTCTCTCTCTCTCTCTCTCTCTCTCTCTCTACATCATTGTAAATTATATACTTTGTGTTGTTAAGTAACAGAAAAGCTCTCTCTCTCTCTCTCTCTCTCTCTCTCTCTCTCTCTCTCTCTCTCTCTCTCTCTCTCTCTCTCTCATAAGTGTGATATACAAAGGTATAAATACTCAATCATGTTCTCCTTATCCATACTCTTATGCCCGCTAGAATTTAAGGAAGATCTTCAAAATGTTGAGGTTATACTTCACCAATTTATTCATTACAAATCACTAGTAGTTTTTATTTTCTATTACTCACTGAAATTTAGTTTCTTTCCGTCCCGACATACACATTTTACATTTATTATTATTATTATTATTATTACTTGCTAAGCCACAACCCTAGTTTGAAAAGCAAGATGCTATAAGCCTAGGGGCCCCAACAGGGAATATATCCCAGTATGGAAATGAAACTAGGAAAAATAAAATATTTTAAGAACAGTAACAACATTAAAATAAACATTTTATACATAAACTATAAAAACTTTAACAAAACAAGAGGAAGAGAAATTAGATAGAATACTGTGCCCGACTGTACAGTCAAGCAAAAGAACTCTAACTCAAGTCAGTAGAAGACCATGGTACAGAGGCTGTCAATATACTGCTATTTATTTCTTTATTTCCTTTCCTCACCGGGGTATTTTTCCCTACAGGAGCCCTTGGGCTTATAGCATCTTGGTTTTCCAACTAGGGTTGTAGTTTGGCTAGTAATAATAATAATAATAATAGTAATAATAATAATAATAATAATAATAATAATAATAATAATATCGTGGTAGGAGACCCTCTTTTAGGCAGGTTGAGTTAAAAGTAATGGCTGCATCGGCAGAGTTTATTTTCTTATCCAATTTTTCTATTTTCCGGATAATTCTCTTCTCTAGAGCGCTGCAATCAGCCAGCAGACTTGAAAAATTCATCAGTCAGGTGAATGACAAAATCGGGAAGACTTTTCAAGTATATTCTCACAAAATACAAGTAAAACTTTTGGTACAAAATAGTAAAAACTACGACGCGTTTCGAGGATAAGTCCTTCCTCGTCTTCAGGTAGAGAGTGAGGTGGATGCTGCAGTCGGGTGGTATATATATATATAGAGAGAGAAGAGAATTATCCGGAAAATAGAAAAATTGGATAAGAAAATAAACTCTGCCGATGCAGCCATTACTTTTAACTCAATAATAATAATAATAATAATAATAATAATAATAATAATAATAATAATAATAATATTGTATTCAATGAACTTAAACCTCTTCTGTATGAGGTGTTGGAATCAGCAGTAAATCCGTGAGTCAATTTATTACCAAAATCCCACTGCGCAAAACCTTAACATTTCACGCTGGAAATGGCACGTGCTATTCTTGCCCCGTGATTTATGGCTATAGAATGAATTGGTTGCTTAGTGTGCGTTATGAAATATGGGGGTAGTTTTACGGCTGGGATGTGCTTTAGATATGTAAATATTATGGGCGAGATCTATGGGGTTGAATGTCATCTGTATCAGGTCGGTCGTAAATCATTTTTATTTCTGTAGTTTATTTCTGTAGTTGTAATTGTTTAGTGGCACTTTAGGTGTAGATTAATATCGTTTTGGGCAATGGGCCATGAGTTTAATAATGTATTTGCACATATGATGTATATTGTTGTTGTTGTTATTATTATTATTAGTAGTAGTAGTAGTAGTAGTAGTAGTAGTAGTATGGTACGTACACGTTAAATCAGATTGATAATGAGAAAATACGTTCTAAAGAGACTTTTACATTTGAATTTACTCGTTTTTTTTCGCTTTATTTTCATTATCATTTTGTGTTTATATATATATATATATATATATATATATATATATATATATATATATATATATATATATATATATATATATATATATAGTTTTTTTTTACGCCCAGGAACATGAACACTTAACCTTCCCAGTTAGTATATTTCATTCAGTGATTTATGGCTAATAAAATCTTCCCTTTTAAATTCAATTGTTTTTATTTGTGGCATATAGTACAGTTTATTTATTTAATCTTTTTTGTACTTTAAGATATAATACATATTTAGATATATACATATCTTATTATCCAATATTCTGGGGGGAGAGAATATTTTTTATTTTATTTTTTCTACTTCAAGATACATTTTTGTGATACATTATTAGTTGCCAGGCGTTTTTTATAGCTTATAAATAGATTACTCCATTATTCTTAGAGAGGGGGAATATTTTTAGATTCAATTTTTTTTCTACTTCAAGATATAATATATATTTTTCTAGATACATCTCCGTGATACATTGTTAGTTTAGCAGGTGGTAATATAGTTTATAAACAGATTGTTCCAATATTCTTAGAGAGAGAAAATATTTTAATTTTTTTTTCTACTCGATATAATACATGCAAGATAATAATACATATTTTTCTATATACATTGTTAGCAAGCGTTATTATAGCTTATAAATAGATTGTCCTAATATTGTGAGAGAGAGAGAGAGAGAGAGAGAGAGAGAGAGAGAGAGAGAGAGAGGAGAGAGAGAGAGAGAGAGAGAGAGAGAGAGATAGAATATTTGTAGTTTTATTTTTACTTCAAGATATAATTCATGTAAGAAGTAATACACATTCTCCTATATACATCTATGTAATACATTATTAGTTTAGTAGGTGCTAAGATGGTTTATAAATAGATTGTTCAAATATTCTTAGAGAGAGAATATTTTTTTATATTATTTTTACTTCTAAATATAATGCATGCAAGATATACATATTTTTCTATATATATATCTATGTGATAGAAAGCGCGAGCTTAGCTTATAAATAGTTTCCTCCAATATTCTTGAAGAGATAATTCTTTTAACGTTTTAAAAGAGTTTAATGAAAGTGAAGGCTCATTGCGGTCAGTGGTCGCTGAACATTGTCAATGTCACGCGCTGGTTTTCGCCAGTTTTATCGCCTCATAAAAAAAAATGAGGTCTGTAGATATTCAGATGTTTAGTTTTTAAATTTTACTGCAGCTCGCGTCTCAAGCATGAGGATATAAGTGTCCTACGATACTTCAAAGGAAAAATATCGAACCTAAGGAAAACCTAAGCCCCTTTTTTATTTTTTTCCATGTTGGAGCCCTTGGGCTTATAGCATCTTGCTTTTTCAACTACGGTTGTAGCTTGGCTAATAATAATAATAATAATAATAATAATAATAATAATAATAATAATAATAATAATAATAATGATGATGATGATAATTTGATTATTAACTTTTTTTAATGTAACACTTGTGTGTAGTTTTGTATCCCTCCATTTAAAGATGACTGTACTATTGCAGTAAATGGCAACTGTATTGCTTCTGTAATATATCAAATGCATTATATTGTGTAGCATATTCTTGTTGAGATTTCTATCAACTGGAACGTGGAGTAGAAAGGAAGCTGGTAAAAGTAATTGTCAAAAAGAAATGCTTACATTGCGTCTCACAGGACACAACGTATGCAGCAATAGCATGTAGTTTATCGTCACAAAACATGCTTAAGTAAGATAATATAATTTTTCTTTGTTGTATAATCTTTCTTTAACCCAAAAACTATGTGATTCCTTTATTTCTTCTGAATTCCTGAATCCCTTTAGATGTTTGTTGATTGTAAATGAGATAATATCGTAAAGGAATCCGACTTTCACTAATATATTATTATTATTATTATTATTATTATTATTATTATTATTATTATTATTATTATTATTATTACTACTACTACTACTACTACTAGCTAAGCTACAACCCTAGTTGGAAAAGCAGGATGCTATAAGCCCAAGGATTCCAACAGGAAAAAATAGCCCAGTAACGAAAGGAAATAAGGAAATAAATAAACTATAAGAGAAGTAATAAACAATTAAAATGAAATATATTAAAATTAGTAACAACATTAAAATAGATCTTTACTATATTAACTATAAAAACTTGAAAAAAAAGGGGGGGAGAGAGAAATAAGATAGAATAGTGTGCCCGAGTGTACCCTCAAGCAAGAGAATTCTAACCCAATTTCCCGATAATTCAAATTATATAATTAACTTTTACAAAAAAAACATCTATTTCTACCTAATGCTTCATGATACTTCATAAAAATAATCCCGTTTTGAATTTGCATTCAAAACACGAATATCCATTTCTGCATCACTGCCAAGAAATAGCAGAACATCCAAATGCATTTTTTCGCGAACGCATTCTGCAGTTATCCAACCCCCGCGATTATGTAGGGCAGGTGAATCTCACGTTTATGATAATTCGCTTCTGTTTGCCCAACGGCCGTCTACCCATCTGTTGCTCAAGTTTAGGCGGTTTTGTTTCCTCGACTTTCTCTCGTGGAATGAATTTTTCGTGAGTTTTTGAAATTTTTATTTTTATTTTTTTTTCGTCATGGAATTTCCATCACGTTGGAAGGAGGAAATTGTTTTTTCCTGCAGTTTTTGTATATATATATATATATATATATATATATATATATATATATATATATATATATATATACACAGTACATATATATATATATATATATATATATATATATATACAGTACATATATATATATATATATATATATATATATATATATATATATATATATATATGTACTGTGTATATATATATATACACA
This sequence comes from Palaemon carinicauda, assembly GCF_036898095.1. Taxonomy (NCBI): domain Eukaryota; kingdom Metazoa; phylum Arthropoda; class Malacostraca; order Decapoda; family Palaemonidae; genus Palaemon; species Palaemon carinicauda. The sequence goes on along the minus strand of NC_090728.1, from coordinate 187,594,334 downwards.
TATGTATATATATATATATATATATATATATATATGTTATGTGTATCCTAGTTAATTTTGATTACTCTTATGATGATTTACATTTCATTAGCATCCTGCTTTTCCAACTAGGGTTATAGTAATGATATAGTTATAATAATAATGATAATAATAATAATAATAATATTAATAATAATAATTTGATTTACCTTGTAATTTTTTCATAACAGTTAATTTAGTGATCGTCTTTACGAATGTGGAATTTTTAAAATGAAAATTAAATGAATAGGTAAGAGAATTTTTTTTAAAAAAAAGCTATGTGATGACTATTGTAAATTTACTTTATTATCACGTTTTCTTCATAATAATTTCCTATTAAACCTTAAAAATAAGGAGGAATTTCCGTGTAGGAATAAAAAGCAAAAGAAATACTTTACATAACAAAAGCAAAAAACAAATAAAATGATATATATTAAGTCATAAATATAACTATAAGCAGCAATACTATGATTATTTTTATTATTATTATTATTGTTATTGTTATTATTATTATTAGTTAAGCTACAACTCTAGTTGAAAAATGCAAGATGCTATAAGCCCATGAGCTCCAACAGGGAAAATAGCCCAGTGAGGAAAGGAAATAAGGAAATAAATAAACTATATGAAAAAAAAATTAAAACAATTAAAATGAAATATTGTTAGAAGATTAACAACAATTAAAACAAATATTTCATATATAAACTATAAAAAGACTTATACGAAGAATGGAAATAAGGAAATAAATAAACTATATGAAAAAAATTAAAACAATTAAAATGAAATATTTTAGAACATTAACAACATTAAAACAAATATTTCATATATAAACTATAAAAAAAGACTTATACGAAGAATGACATCAAATATCCGTTAGTGAGCTCATTTCTAATCTCAAGAAAAGATGAAAGACCAAAAGCGTGAACAAGGGTCAAGATATTGAACTGTCTTGCGGTAGTTTTACGGTTTGTATGAGAACAATGTCATTTGATACGTTATTTCGTATTGTGAGAAAGGAATGATAAGTTTTACATTAAGGTTTTTAGATTGAGTCATTTGTGAGTTGTTTTAGTATTTCTCTCTCTCTCTCTCTCCTCTCTCTCTCTCTCTCTCTCTCTCTCTCTCTCTCTCTCTCTCTCTCTCTCTCTGTCTACAGCTTTACATTAGGATTTTTTTTAGATTAAGAGTTATTGTAAATTGTTTTAGTCTCTCTCTCTCTCTCTCTCTCTCTCTCTCTCTCTCTCTCTCTCTCTCTCTCTCTCTTCTCTCTCTCTCTCTCTCTCTCTCTTCTCTCTCTCTCTCTCTCTCTCTCTCTCTCTCTCTCTATATATATATATATATATATATATATATATATATATATATATATATAATTTTACATTAGGTTTTTTAGATCAATATTAATTGTAAAAAAATTTAGTATCTCTCTCTCTCTCTCTCTCTCTCTCTCTCTCTCTCTCTCTCTCTCTCTCCTCTCTCTCTCTCTCTCTCGAATAAATTAAATTACGTTAGCGCCATTTCTCTACGTATCGAACTGCACGTTCGATACGTAGAGAAATGGCGCTAACGTAACTTTGAAATTGTAAAAAAAAAAAAAAAAAATTATCTTTGATTATATCAACTTTATACAATACTTAAAACGTTTTTATTTTCATCGCTTTCCTATCTCCATATCTCAAGTGCATTTCCACCTTGCAATATCAAGAAAGATAACGAACGTGTTGAATGTGTTTTTCTTTACGATTTCATATCTCCAGGTCAATACCTGGAGGTCTTTTGGTCGTGTCAGTCCACGACCTCAGCGGAACAATGAATGTATCCAGATTTTGGTAACTTCAATGTCTATTTTGATATTATATTAGTGTTTTCTTATCTTCATACATGTTCTACGGAAGACGGTTTGCTTTAAATATGCGTAATAAATTACGGTAAAAAACATTTTAGGTATTTTTCGCTTAAAGTAATTAAATAGTGATACAATCATATTTTACGAATTTTGATCATGTTATTCTATATTCGTAATGATTTAGGGTAAAAACATTTTAGATGTATGTGTGTATATGTATATATAATATATATATATATATATATATATATATATATATATATATATATATATATATATATATATATATATGCATCTCTCTCTCTCTCTCTCTCTCTCTCTCTATATATATATATATATATATATATATATATATATATATATATATATATGTATATATATATATATATATATATATATATATACATATATATATGTGTATATACGTATATATATACTATATATATAATATCTATCTATCTATATATATATATGTATATATATATATATATATATATATATATATATGTGTGTGTGTGTGTGTGTGTGTGTGTCTAGACACTTAATCTTTATTATATTGTGGAAATTTAAGACGGTCCCCCCCCCTTGTTACACGCCTTAGAAGCAAATATATGAAAAAAAATATATTCATCATAATTAAGAATCTTCCATTAGCTGGTGATAAATGTATTTTTAAACTGCCTAATGAGTTCTGTCTTCATCTTATTCATAATAGAAGATGACGAAAGCAATCGGTTTTGGGTGATTAGCGATAATTATCGTTTCGAAAGTAAGCATTTAATGACAGCGGAAGTTATTATTAGCAGTAATTTGATTACGTCTTTGCAGCGGCTGTTTCGTGTCGACGTTTTCAAAGTCAATGGTTTTTCGGTTTTTGTTATTATTATTATTATTATTATTATTATTATTGTTGTTGTTGTTGTTGTTGTTGTTATTATCATCATTATTAATATTATAATTATTATTTTTAATATTATTATTACTATTATTAATATTATTGTTATTATTATTATTATTACAAATATTTTTTTCATTATTATTATTATTATTAGTTTTTCATTATTATTATTATTATTATTATTAGGTTTGCTGTTGAAAGACCGAAATACAGCACCTCGAACTGGTATTGCCTGTTTAAATGTTTAAAGGCTACTCATGAGTAGCAGAAGCTAGGGACAAGTGACATTGCCCTATCGAGCAGGACAATTCCCTAGAGACTGACCGTTTAAACATAAGATCAGCGACCAAGCCCCCTCTCTACCAAAAGCTAGGACCAAGGAGGACCAGGCAACGGCTGCTGGTTCACAAGCCCCCCATCCTTAGCTCACAAGGATGGTGACGTTGCAGCGACCAAAGGAACTAACGAGTTTGAGCGGGACTCGAACCCCAGTCTGGCGTTCACCAGTCAGGGACGTTAGCACATAGGCCACCACAACCCTTAGATTTATTTCGCACGCGCGTGCGCACACACACACGAACATACACACACGCACACACACATGTTTGATATGTTCCTTCAAGTTCCCATCTCTCAATGAGAAACAATTTCAAAAAATATTTTTTCGTCTCGGGATAATTGGTCTTTCATCGAAGTACTGTATGCAAATGTTTTTGCACGCGCGTGCACACGTACTCGCGGACACAAACGCAAACACACACACACGCTTGATAAGCTTTTTCAAGTACCCAGCTAGTGATAAACCATTTCTCAAACAATATATTTTTTGTTTATTTGGTTTTATTGCCCTGCATTCTTTTGCTTTCTACAACTCAGTCATTTGTTCGTAGTGCCTGATTACTTATTAACAGTCTTTCCTGCTATCTGTAGACATAATCAACTCATTTAATATAAATTCGAATAAGTTTCTATTTGCTGCTTTTATACCTTATGCTAAAGTGAAAAAAATATACACTTACAATTTGTTTGTACGTTATTTGAAACAATTTAGTAATATACTTTTTGTATTTGTTTTTGATGAATGACACAATAAATCCTATATCCTTCGCAGCCTCCTGGTTAGTACAGTGGTAAAAGTGTTCGCCTAGCATTCATATAGCAGCAGATCGATCCCCGCAGGTGACTGTGAGTTTAAGCTGTTTACTGGGGAGGCCACTGGTGTGGTTGGGCACCACAGTGGGAGGTTGGGCTTGCCCGGCTGACGTTCTGGTGAGCATCTATTCTGATGTAACTGAAACCAGGCAACTTGCAAAATACCTATTTCCCCCTATCCAAGACTTTTTTTGCAGAGGAAAATAATTTTTTTTTTCAGAGGAATTTTTTTTGGGGGGGAGGAAAATAATTTTTTTTTTGCAGAGGAAAATATTTTTTTTTTTTTTTGGCAGAGAAATTTTTTTTGCCGAGGAATTTTTTTTTTTTTGTTTTTTTTTTTTTTTGCAGAGGAAAATAATTATATTTTTGAAAAGAGCCTGACACCACTGCAATTCTTTTCAATATATAGATTTCGCTTTAAATTTGCGATCGAAATTGCAAATGACGCAATACTTCCAATACCTCAACACGTGCCACATGGAGAGCATTGCTTCCACGTGTTAGCACGTGACTTTGAATTATGGCGAGATAAATCACGATAATATTTCTTTTCCATTTTATACAGTCGAGTTGTTTTGGATTTACGTTATACATTAGATTTTTCGAGTCGGTGGACATTTCTGAAATTGCAGTCACATTAATTGCACATTTCATATGAAATGTGCGCGCTAAATTTTGCGAGCCCTGGGTCTATTCGCTTTCTAGTGTGAGAAAAATATTAGTCATCTAGATGAAATTCTTTATGGTTTGATTTTTACAACAATTTACGCTCGTCTTACTTTGGATTACACTCTTAATGATGCTACATTAGCGTTGATTTGTTTTTAAAATATTGGCTAAAACTGTACTGAAGCTCTGCGTCTCTTCGCTTTCTAGTGTTGAGAATAATATTAGTCATCTAGATGAAATTGTTTTATGGTTTGATTTTTACAACAATTTACGCTCGTCTTGCTTTGGATTACACTTTTAACGATGCTTCAATAATGTTGAGTTTATTTTAGAATATGGACGAAAACTACTGAATCGAAAATATGATTTACATATCAGTATTTTGATTAGTAAAGTTAGTGTTTTTTTTTTTTTTTTTTTTTTTTTTTTTTTGTGCGTGACTGATGTTGTGTATATTGTGGGGCTTGATGTAATGCTAATAAGCCTTAATGAATTGGACGTATTCTTCAATGTCAATTCACGAAGATCATTTTCAATTTTTTTTTTTCTAGAGCTATTCCTTATGAAAATAAAATACTGGATTTTGGAAGCATTTTGTTTCATGTCTGTGCGTAGTTTCTGTTGGTGGTAGTAATGATAACAATGATCATAATAATAGCTAAGAGTTGTTGGATATACACCCTTAATTTTTATTGATTTTAATTGTCTTAACTTCGTGCAAACACATAATTATGATCACGCGATAATTCGAAGATTGTCTTGCGAAGTTCCCCTCCAGAGAGTAGGACGAGAAACACCATTTCGAGTTATTTGTTTGCAGATATTAACCATCATCATCTGGCAGCAATGGCCAGAACTAATCGCTTCCAAGGTTTGTCAACCGTTTATTATAGTAATTCAGAAAGGGGGGTGTGTTAATAGATTGAAATAGAAATAATTTAAATTACGTTTTGCGAAACACAATTGTAATTACCTACGCCATCGAAGGTTGGAAGGAGGTTGTTTTCGCCCCTGTTTGTGTGTGTGTGTTTGTTTATGAACAGCTTCCTGCCAAAATTTTAATCTTAGGGTAATAAAACTTGCAGGGATTAACTGCTATGTAAAAAGCTAGAAATTATTAAATTTTGGTAGGTCAAGGTCACGGTTAGGCAAACTGTCCAATTCACATAATTAGCATTAATTTTTGACATCGTTGTCACAGAGACATCAAACATATTTGAGTGTACAAAATTCCACGACAATTAATACATGTTAAGGTCAAAGGTCAAGGTCGAGAAATAAACTGCCGCGGCGGAGGTCTGCACTCTATTGATTGTCCCTCTAGTTGTAGACTATTTTGCCTGTCATGGTGAAATTATTTCAATGGGGGCACAACAAAGGTTAAAGTATAGGGGTTAAATTATTATTTTTTTTTCCTAAGGTAATTTTGCTCTTATGACAAACTGACTGATCACGATAATTATGATAATTTATTTTTTTCTATAAATTCCTTGCGACAATCCACTTCCCATTGTATCATTACGTTTTATCAAGGACTTTTGATTTATATTTTCCATATAAATTTTTCTCTAGAATGAATTTATGTTGCTACATTTGGTTTAAATTTCATGAATTGTCCAGAGTTTTACTTGCAAAATGGAAATAAGAACAACTAGAGGGGGCACTCAGTAGAGCGCAGCTTATTTCTCGACCTATTGCTTGACCTTAACCTTGACCTTTGACCTTAACATGTATTAATTGGGGGTGGATTTTCATACACTCAAATATGAACCAAGTTTGAAGTCTCTGTTACAATGATGTCCAAATTTATGGCTGATTACGTGAATTGGACATTTGGTTTGACCGTGACCTTGACTTTCCAAAATTTAATAATTCCCAGCTTTTTACATACCACTTAATCCCTGCAAGTTTCAATACCTTACGATTAAAAATTGTGGCCAGGAGGCTGTTCAGAAACAAACTAACAAACACTCACAAACAGGGGGTAAAATATAACCTTCCAACTTCGTTGGTGGAGGTAATGAGAGTGATACACTTTCTTTTGGTCTCATAAGATAATTAACTTATGTCACTAACCCAACCATTATTGTATTCTAGCGTTGTATTATACAAGGAAATAATTCAATCCAATGAATAAACGAAAAAACAACTGATATAATAGAAATCATTTCAAGGGCAATTGGTTTAATTCGCAAAATTGTTTCCTTGAGATGATTTCGAATCTGTCATTGTCAATTGACATGCAACGTTTGGGAGAGGATGGATGGGAGTTTATTATTATTCCATTACGTTTGTTTGTTTGTTTTTGTAAGAGGTTTCGGGGAAGAACGGCTCAAATTGTTTGTTTGTTTATGGCATGGCTATATTTTGGAGGGCAAAGACATAACTCACTTGTGGAAAGTACTCTCTCTCTCTCTCTCTCTCTCCTCTCTCTCTCTCTCTCTCTCTCTCTCATTTTGTTATTATTATTATTATTATTATTATTACTACTACTTACTACTACTAGCTAAGCTACAACCCTAGTCAGAAAAGCAAAATGCTATAAGGCCAAGGGCTCCAACAAGGAATAATAGTCCAGTGAGGGAAGGAAATAACGTAATAAATACACGATATAAAAAGTATTGAATAATTAAAATAAAATATTTTAAAAACATTAACAATGCTCAGACTAAAATATTAATATTGAAGGCGCAAACGATTTTGCCTTACAATTGGGTTATGAGTAGCAGACACTTCTTCGTTGAACCTGATGTATGTCTAAAATCTTGCTATGTTTTTAGGAGAATTAGAAAACGAAGTCTTAAATCTTGCTGTGTTTTTAGTAGAAGTAGAAAACGAAGTCTAAAATCTTGCTATGTCTTTAGAAGTGGAAAACGAAGATGGGATAATGAAGAGTGACCGTGTTGTAGGACTATAATGATGATCGTGCTAATGGGGGGACATGACTATAGATGGGTGTGGGGGGGACTTATGGTAAATTTAGGGGCCAGGGGGGTGGGGCTGGGTAGGGTATCTCTGGTTGAATAAGGTGGGTGTGGGAAATCTCCCAAATCTGTTCCCACAGTCCGGAGACTCATTACAATGCTTGTCATGCTTACCTAGTTACCGCAGACTCTTTTTCTCATTAGCATAACCACAATTAAAGCTGGTCTGGAAATAAAAAAAACTATGAATTATTGTTGTTCCATTACATTTTTTTTGTATACAGAAAGTGTTAGTGTTCAATAAAAGGTTTTTGTGTCTTTTTTACAGTTTATATATTATTATTATTGTTATTATTATTATTATTATTATTATTATCATTATTATCATTATTATTATTATTACTATTATTATCATTATTATTATTATTATTATTATCAAATATCTGTTTTGATGTTCTTAATGTTTTAATTGTTTATTACTTCTTATATCGTTTATTTATTTCCTTAATTCCTTTCCTCACGGGGCTATTTTTCCCTGTTGGAGCCCTTGGGCTTAGAGCATCTTGCGTTTCCAATTAGGGTTGCAGCATAGGTAGTAATAATAATAATCCGAATAAGGATAATAATTATGATGATAAAAATTGTCTTAATGGTTATTTTTCTCTATAGTAGTTTCCGTATTATTATTATTATTATTATTATTATTATTATTATTATTATTATTACGGGATAAGATGTTTCAATAAGGAATTTTGATGCATTCAAGAGATTAGGGAACTATATTGAGTACTTTATTCTTCATTTAAGAATAATTGAATTCTCTCTCTCTCTCTCTCTCTCTCTCTCTCTCTCTCTCTCTCTCTCTCTCTCTCTCTCTCTCTCTCTCTCTCTCTCTCTCAGGAATTATAGTATTTAATCTCAACATACTGAATGTCCAATC
>NC_090728.1:187577034-187579534 GCF_036898095.1 Palaemon carinicauda | reverse complement strand
ACTGGTTCAGGATACATTAGTGTAGCACCATCCGTCACTGTATTCTTTACCCAGGTTAACAGTAACCTGTTTAAAATCACTATAGTCCATTTCTTTTAGCGATGCATATTTGCACCGACTCGCAGCGGTGCCCTTTTAGCTCGGAAAAGTTTCCGGATCGCTGATTGGTTGGACGAGATAATTCCAACCAATCAGCGATCACGAAACTTTTCCGAGCTAAAAGGGCACCGCTGCGAGTCAGTGCAAATATGTATCGCTAAAAGAAATGGACTATAGGCAGACCAAAGAGAACTGCAAGGAGACCGACTCAATATAGTGCCATGATCTACGGCCATTTAGGAGATCACTTCAAGAGGGCCCTTGTAAGGGCAGAGGGCCTACCCCAGAGGAACCCCACAGAGAACAAGGCAGACCCCTATACAAGACTCTAGTTCACAAAAGATGCCGCAACCCATTTTCCTGTAACGTTAACCTGAAACAACTCGCAGGACCGTCTTGTAACTTCGGTTACAGCATCGAAGGATATTATAAGTACTATCGAAATACAGCTAGCAACGGGTTGCCTTTTTCGGGTAGGGTATCCGGACAACATAAATCATATATTATATATGTATATATCTTGTATATATTCTGTATATGTATATCCATTTTTACTTTTTTTTCTTATTTGATGATATTTCAGTTGTATTATTGCCCCAAGAGCTGTGCTCCACATGGGCTTGGACTGAGCCTTTGTTGTAAATCATATGTAAATATTTTTTGTCCAATAAACATTATTATTATTATTATTATTATTATAATTATTATTATTATTACAAACAAACCGATGCATATCCATGACGATGAGAGTGAAATAATTGAAGATTTAAAATCTATATAAATAAATACTTCTACACCCGCAAATGCCTTCATACTTATACGTAGTTAATCCTCTACAGCAATACGGGCAGAGCAAGGAGATCAATACTATGAACACCTGAGAAAACATATTACTTTAAGCAAACCGTTTACCTTGAGAGAGAGAGAGAGAGAGAGAGAGAGAGAGAGAGAGAGAGAGAGAGAGAGAGAGAGAGACTTGTTCACTGAGAGTGGATACTGATTACAGAGAGAGAGAGAGAGAGAGAGAGAGAGAGAGAGAGAGAGAGAAATGTAACATGCGTTTGAAAAAAACTATGGTGGGCGACCTGTTCGGTTGTGGTTCTCTCTTATCAAATTCGGGGCTACCTCAGTAGGACCAACCAGAAGATACTTTATCGTCTTATGTAAATATCTGACACTGACTAGACAATGCTATTCACACGGAATACTCATCAAGCATACTTGCCCATACCATTAATTATTCATAACCCATAAACTTTTTATGCTAAGTTCGACGAGACGCGCAATTGAATACCCTTACAGATCTTAAACTTACAAACACTCGACTCAAGAACATTCGGAGATGCAAACACTAGTCCAGTTGAAAATAACAAAGATAAAATAATGAAATACTATAAAAAAAACGATATTATATCATTTAATACAGTAAGCTAAACTACATTTGTTAATAACCAAATATCTTTCATATGAAACCTATTTGTTGAATTTTGTAGCTGGAAACCATAGGCATAGGATTCAGGTTAGGCCTACCCTAGACCAAATTTCAAAAATTTCGACTTACAAACAGCTTATTGGAACCAAGTTTATAACTTGAGAACCTTCTTTACTTAGTCATACCATTAAATTGAAAAGAATAAGGAAAAGAATATGTGTAGCATTAAGAAGGGTATTTAATTACCTCCTAAAAGCTTGAAAATTATAGGAATGATGAAAATAAGCTGTAAGACAACGTTACATATTGTGGGAAGAGAAGAAGCCAGATTTGTAGGTTGCCATAACGTGGCTTTCTTGAACAGGATAAGGATAGCAAACCAGTTTGAATATATCTGAGTATACATTCATACACGTACATACACCCCACACTATAATATACTTTATATATATATATATATATATATATATATATATATATATATATATATATATATATATATATTACTTTAACCACAACTATACCTTGGTATAAAAACTTCTAAGATTACACTTTTATCAATCCAATGAAAACATATATCCATCAACTTATACTTACACTTCATCGACAGACATATCTACTTCCAAAAAAAAAAAAAAATTGAAATATATATATAATAAAAAATGACACCCTTCAACAAAAAGAAAATAACAAACCAAGAAATGTATTTCATGAGAAACATCAGACGAAAACAACAAAAAGACCTGAGGGAACCCCACACGTCATATGCTATCCATATCTCTTATCTGTGATGAGTCAATACCAGCATTCACGAAGAAAAAAATGAGGGTATATTTGTATAAGGGATGATGACTGTGTTCGATCTTGATAGAAGACAACTTTCCATTCATATGTCTCTTTTACACTACTACGAAGACATGTGACGTCATTGGTTCATTGATACTTTAGTGGGTGCAAGATGTTCTTTTA
>NC_090728.1:187559534-187569534 GCF_036898095.1 Palaemon carinicauda | reverse complement strand
TATATATATATATATATGTGTGTATATATATACACATGTATATAACTTATACAAAATATTAGTCTAGTAAAAGCTTAAGCCCTGGAGTTACGCTATAGTAGAAACGTAAAAATGACAATACCGGAGAATCCAAAGGTATGAAAAACACTGCAGTACCCCAAGGCAATCATGACCTAAAGAAGTACAGACGTAAATACATGCCTAAAGGAAAAGGAATTCCATTGCGCAACGAGGCAAACGCAAGTACATGATGAATGTAGCGATAAAAGCAATAAAAAAAGGGAAAAATCGTGTCTGACAGGGAGAGGGAGTGGCCTGACACTCTTCTAGGGTCTCGGCTTGGTTAAGGAATGTGCCGGGAAACAACGCAAAGTTGATTATATTGTTGGTGTTGTAAGTACAGTGGATGAAAATATGCATGATTAAATTGTTGTAAGTACGGAGTGGATGGAAATGTGCATGATTATGTTGTTGTTAGTATGGAGGGCAAGGAAATATGCATGATTGTGTTGTTGTTAGTATGGAGTGCAAGGAAATATGCATGATTATGTTGTTGCAAGTACGGAGTGCATGGAAATGTGCATGATTGTGTTGTGAGTGCTAATAAGGACATCATCATCAGCATACTCTATTTCAGCTAATTTAGTGTTACCAATCCGGCCCAATCCTTCTCCACCATCCCCAACTGCTCTATGCATTACAAAATCCATGAGGAGGATAAACAACATAGGTAACAACACATTCCCTTGGCGTACTCCACTGTTCACTGGAAATTCATTTGATAGGACTCAACTAACATTAACTTTACACATGCTATGCTCATGAACACATTGCTGTACATGTTTTAAAATGAAATTTGGTCAGTACAACTTCTAACTTTTCTAAATCCTGCTAGTTCATCTCTCAGCTTTTCGTCAATCTTTCTCTCTAGCCTCTTTAAAATGAGCATACTATATATTTTCATGACAACTGACATAAGTGTGATGCCTATGTAATTATTGCAATCAGTCATATCTCTTTTTTGCCATTTTCACCAACACTCCTAGCTCACATTCATCATGTTTTGCCTCTTCACGCCATATTCTACTAAATAATCTTATAAGTATTCTGGGAGTCACTTCATTTTCACCCAATATCATCTCAGCAGTTATTCCATCGTATCCAGGGGCTTTTCATCTCTTTAGTTTTTTAATGATAGCTTCGACTTCAAACACACTCGATGTGCCCATATCAGTCTATTGTCAAGATAAAAAACTTTGTAATCCTCCGCCTCGAATAGATCCGTTTCTCTCTTCTCAGCTGGAATCTCCAAGTGAGAGATTCCCCGTAACGCTTACACAACAGACAAGATTTGATTGATAATACTTTTTCTTCTGCTTTTTTCAAAGCTTCAATCGAAGCGCTTGCAGCTCGTGACTTGACCAGAAAGGAACTTATTAATCATCCTTTGGTTTTTTTTAATGGGTTGTTTATTGGAGATGAATCTACGATTCATGAATACGATTCTCTGATTCATGAATATCATTAACGCAACCTTTTTTCATAATCTTTCGAATGAGCTGTCAATTAATTTTTGAAAAGACGCTAAAAAAATCAGACAATTACTCTGTTACAATTGACAGATGATGGAATTGACGCGGAGAGAGAGAGAGAGAGAGAGAGAGAGAGAGAGAGAGAGAGAGAGAGAGAGAGAGAGAGAGAGAGAGAGAGAGAGAGAAAGCCACCTCCCGAAAGTCATACACGGGCGAAAAATGAGAGAGAGTGAGTTACAAGAAATTATATGAATTTTGGATGTCTCAAAGACTTTTTATAGTCCACCCGCGGAGACTCCATTTGCTCTTTGGGTAGAGAAACTAGTTTAAACTTTTAAAGTATTCTTATGAGAGAGAGAGAGAGAGAGAGAGAGAGAGAGAGAGAGAGAGAGAGAGAGAGAGAGAGAGAGAGAGAGAATTACCATCCGTAGAGACAGCTGATTGAAGTTTCGAATACAGGGGAATTGTGGTAATATATTTAAGTAAATATAACCATTTTAAACCGTCTTCCTCTGTCTTGGCGTCAGAGATAGACAGCCAGAACGTAACTTATTAGTTCGAAAGAAAACGATAATGGGTTTAATTGCTCTAATTTCCGTTGTTTCCTTCCATATTAACCTTCTGTGAATAATAATTTCTTGCTTCTCAATTCCCCCTCGATAGATTATTTTCCAATTTCGAATAATCTTATATAGTCTTTAGGTTTCAAAATCTTGTATTTATAATGTTTTTTCATTCATTTTCAGATAATTACTTTTTTATTTTGAAAAATCCTATTTTTTTTGCATTTCATAATCTTGCATTAGTTTTTTTTTTTTTTAATTCCTTTTCAGTTATTTTACTGTTTATTATATACTAAATTTATTTTTAAAAATACTATATTTTTTGCATTTCATAATTTTGTATTTCTAATGTTTTCTATTCCTTTTCAGATATTTTACTTTTTAGTATATTTTTCCAATTTATTTATAAAAAATCTTATATTTTTTTCCTTTTCAGACATTTTACTGTGTATTATATTTTCCAATTTATTTTAAAAAATCCCATATTATTTTCCAGTTTACTTTAAAGAATCCTACTATTGTTTTGCATTTCTGGTAATTCTAACGTTTTTCACTCATTTCAGATATTTTACTGTCTATTGTTTAAGAATTATACTTTTTATATAAGTAAATTTCTCAAGATACATTTTTTATAGCTGTTATTAGTAACAAGACGATTATACGCCATCAGCTGCCCGCCGAATCTCATAAGTCCTAATGTCCATCGCTCTCACCTGGTCTCACTTTTTTCTTCCCCTACTCTCTCTCTCTCTCTCTCTCTCTCTCTCTCTCTCTCTCTCTCTCTCTCTCTCTCTCGCTCTGCATTCGATATGAATTAATTTCACAAGTCAATCCTTCTATAGTTTTATACTATAATGATTTCGTACCAAACCACACCTTAATTTAGATACAAATCTCTCTCTCTCTCTCTCTCTCTCTCTCTCTCTCTCTCTCTCTCTCTCTCTCTCTCTCTCTCATTTCATCAACCTTTATGATTAATCTATAATAAAATTGTACCCTTCCTTAGACATCTTTTTTTAGGCTACCGAGCAAACCTCAGCAATTATACAATCTCTCTCTCTCTCTCTCTCTCTCTCTCTCTCTCTCTCTCTCTCTCTCTCTCTCTCTCTCTCTCTCTCTCCTATTTTTCGCATTTCATCAACCTTTGATTAATCTATGGTAAAATTGTATCCTTCCTACGACATTTTTGTTACTATACCAACCTCAGCAAAATTCTCTCTCTCTCTCTCTCTCTCTCTCTCTCTCTCTCTCTCTCTCTCTCTCTCTCTCTCTCTCTCTCTCCTATCACTTTTGCATTGTACGTCATCTATTTCAACTCCCATGATTCCATTGATGTTCATCTATCTCCTCCTCCCCCTCCTTCCAGTACCAAATACAATCAATTTCCACTGCCAATTTCCATTCCACAAAAGGGAAAAATCCCCTCAACTTCTGTCATATCTTTAATTATCTACTGAGAATCGTAACCGATGACGTCACGTCTAGACTAGAGTGCATGCGCGCTTTGTTCCATCAATCTCTTTATTAGCAGTAGTAGTAGTAGTAGTAGTAGAAGTAATACAAGCTTGGCTATAATACTCTTTGGAAAAGCAAGATGTTATAAGCCCAAGGCTTCCAACGGGGATAAATAGCTCCTTTTGCACTGAACACATAGTAAATCATCAATATAGAGAAAGAAAACTGTAAAAGAACATCAATAATAAAACGGAAATTTAGGTAACTCAAAAATGTATAAAAAATTGACAGCATTGGAGAGAAAAAAAAAAAAAAAAGAGGAGCAGTCAATTCCCTCAGGATTACAATGCAATAGCGGGAATTCCACTTCAACTTGGGAAGGGCATAAGCAAAGGCCTTAGAAAGGAGTGAAAAAAAGGGCATTCGAAAGAACGAATGGAAAGCATCCACTCTAGGACCCAGCACAAAACCTGGACATTTTAATGAGGGAGGCCAAAACTTCCTTTAAATGAAACGACGGGATAGGCGAATGTTAATGATGGCTCCTCATATTGAAGAGAAAAATGTTTTAAAGGTTTAAAGGCCACTCATGAATGGCAGAGGCAAGGGATAGTGACATTGACCCATCAAGCAGGACAATGCTCTAAAGACCGACCATATATATCATCAGTGCCCAAGCCTCCTCTCCACCCAAGCTAGGACCAGGGAGGATCAGGCAATAGCTGCTGATGACTCAGCAGATAGACCTATAGGCTCCCCAAATCCCCTGATCCTTAACTCACTAGGATGGTAAGGCTGCATAAACAAAAAGAACTAACGAGTCTGAGCAGAACTCGAACCCCTGTCTGGCGCTCACCATGATTATATGTCCGATAAATGGCATTGTTCAAATTAAATTTATAGATGATTCAAGAAAATTGTTCTTTTGTTCAAGTTAATTTTAGTTATTGGAAAATAGTGAACCTAACCGCCTCAAGACTCCTCGCTGTTGGGAAGAAGGACGCTGGTGACTGTTACAACACAGGAACATACGTTCCCAGAGTCTAAGCGATGTCAGACAGGGCAGCCGATCGGAACTACGGTCTACCAAAAAGGCAAAGCAAAGTCCTTCAATAAGAAGCCAACCGTACTTACCCCATACAAATGGGAAGAAAGCACCATAATAGATGTGATACCAAAATATATCGCCTTTCGTTTGACTTATTTAGAAAGGATATACCGAACAAAAATATTATTTATTTGCCCGATAAAAATTTGTTTATTGAAAATTATCACTTTTAACCAAAACGCAATTATAAAGAAAGTACTAAAACTCTGAAATTCAATGCAGCCCTTGGTAACGTGAGCTTCAATACACAGAGATAAACAAACAATAATATACAGAGAAATTCTCTCTCTCTCTCTCTCTCTCTCTCTCTCTCTCTCTCTGTTAATAATACTATATATATATATATATATATATATTATATATATACATATATATATATATATATATATATTTATACATACATATAAAGCTATTAACAATTTATTCTTTGTCAATCTCAATATGCAGAATTATTGGAGATTGTCTATCTGTCTCTATTCATGGAATTAGTGACAAATAATTCTTTGTTAATTTGAATTTGCCGAATTATTGCTGATATTGGCTCTCTCTCTCTCTCTCTCTCTCTCTCTCTCTCTCTCAACACACAAATCCGTTTTATCTGTGATTCCCCCCGGGTCTCTTGAAGGGCACCGTGAGTCTTAAGGTCCGGCATACATAGACAGGCCGACCTACTACGGCGCCTATTTCAAGAGGGCAATTAAACCACTAACTTTTTGACTGGGAAGCTGATCAATCATGTGAGGAAATCTATAAACAACCTCTAAATGATGAGCGGTGATGGCTTAATGGCATGGGGATATGGGGGGTGATATGGGGATATTATGGGGTCCTGGAGAAGGGGCAGGGCTATGGGTATCTATGGGCATAGAAGCATGGGAGCAGGGATGGCTATCCACCGTGAAACACTATTGTTCATGACATACACATCGTCTATGCATCCGTATACATCTTCTCTCACGCATAAATACTTCCACGTCATTAAATCTCTCTCTCTCTCTCTCTCTCTCTCTCTCTCTCTCTCTCTAAACGTTTAAACTTATTCACGCTACCCAAGAGCAAATAGAGTCTCCGCGGATGGACAAAATTCTTGTGAATCTCTCTCTCTCTCTCTCTCTCTCTCTCTCTCTCTCTCTCTCTCTCAAAACGTTTAACTACTTATTCACCCTACCCAAGAATTATGGAGTCTCTGCGGATGGACAAAATTCTTTTAAATCTCTCTCTCTCTCTCTCTCTCTCTCTCTCTCTCTCCTCTTACAGACTTATCCTCCCATATAAT
Organism: Palaemon carinicauda; assembly: GCF_036898095.1. NCBI lineage: Eukaryota > Metazoa > Arthropoda > Malacostraca > Decapoda > Palaemonidae > Palaemon > Palaemon carinicauda. The sequence continues at coordinate 187,563,600 of NC_090728.1, read as the reverse complement.
TACACAAGTTCCCCCTCAAATCCTCTCAACGTCCAAATACCCTTATCATCATCATCATCATCATTACATCTTTCCTTTCAATCATCCGTCATTTTATTAAAGTTGAGGGGGGGGGGGAGTTGATAAACAACGTATAAAATAATTTTTATGTGAACTTTCGTTCATTTCAAATTATTTTTATATAAGATTTTGTTACCTCCTCACAATTCTAAAAGCAAACTCACACACATTATTCTATGTATCCTTATTTCCTTTCCTCATTGGGCTATTTTCCCTGTTGGAACCCTTGGTTTAGAGCATCCTGTTTTTTTCAAAGAGGGTTGTAGCTTAGTTACTACTACTACTACTACTACTACTACTACTACTAACTACTACTAATAATAATAATAATAACGGCAACACTCTAAAATAAGTATTTCTGTTCCATTTGTATAAAAGAAAAATAAAATCTTTATATACTTTATTAAAAGACTGTATAGTCTATTACCCCACATAAAATATATATAATAAAAAGGAGACGGTCATCTTTATTGGGCAAAGTAGCCCAACATTCTCTACACTAAAAATTCATACTTTATTGCTACAAATTCTTTCTAGATTAAACACGAATGCCCTGTATAAAAGACCATGATTACTCAACAACCAAAGTGGCTTGTAAAGAATTTTATTGTTGTCAATGGACTAAAACGTACCATTGCTAGAACGAGTGTTGTTATAATTTTAGAAACACAGACATTCACTTCGTAAGTTTTCACGTGTTATTGATTTCAAAAATTGTCTGTAAGTAGCTTGCAAAAACATTAAATTGAGATAGCTAATTTTGACTTTCCAAACACTAATATGAGAGAGAGAGAGAGAGAGAGAGAGAGAGAGAGAGAGAGAGAGAGAGTGATACCATGCACATAGAGTTACCAGATAACAGACCAAAAAGTTTTAATTTCTGGTTCTTTTCAATAGAATCCTTAAGACACCTTGGATGAAAAGTGTTCGTTTGTGTGTGTGTGAGAGAGAGAGAGAGAGAGAGAGAGAGAGAGAGAGAGAGAAGGGTACTATGCCCATAAAGCTACCAGATACCAGACCAAAAAGTTTTAATTTCTGTTCTTTTCGACAGGGTCCTTAAGACACCTTAGATGAAAAGTGTTCGTTTCTGACCGAGAGAGAGAGAGAGAGAGAGAGAGAGAGAGAGAGAGAGAGAGAATCCTTAAATATCACACAATTACCTCCTCAAAATGCTTTACTTTCTAAATGGGCAACTTTCAATAAGTCTTAACATCAAAGAATTTTTTTTCAAAGTCCATAAATCCAGACTAAGACGAGATCTCTTCTCTCCGTTGCCTTCTCTCATTAACTACAATGACAAACAATATCACAGGCGATTATAAGAGACCTTTGCTTATCCCACTTCCTTTTTGGCTGTAATAATCCCCTACACAATGAAAACGGTAAGGACCATATTATAAATTAAATTTCTGACAAGTAATAATGGAAACTCTCTCTCTCTCTCTCTCTCTCTCTCTCTCTCTCTCTATATATATATATATATATATAAACTCATCAACCGTAACTAGTCCACTGCAGGACAAAAGCCTCAGACATGTCTTTCCATTCCCATCTGTTTATGGCCTTTCTATGCCAGTCTGCACACACACACACACACACAAACACACACACACACACGCGCGCACACATTTTTCTTGTATAAAAAAACTAAACACCACTACGTCTAAAAACTAAATCACCTTATTTGAAAAAATAATTTTAGACTTTTGGTCTTGTATGACACTACCTAGGTTTTCTATTCCCTACAAAATCATCTCTCTCTCTCTCTCTCTCTCTCTCTCTCTCTCTCGCTCGCTCTCTCTCTCTCTCTCTCTCTCTCTCTCTCAACATACACATATATCTTTCATCACCTCTCACACCCAAACCTGTCCCTCTCCCCCCTTCTAATCCTAACACATCTCCCCTACTGAGGGAAGAAATAAAAAAGAGGAAAAGAGATGAAGCTATGGATTGGAGAGCTGACTTGACTGGAAAGGGATGTCGGACAGATTATCGCAATCTCCCCTCTCTCTCTCTCTCTCCTCTCTCTCTCTCTCTCTCTCAGTTACTGCATGATTTTTCGAATTTTATCAAGTTCTATTATTAATTTATAATACAACTGTATCCTTCCTACGACATTTACATGTACTAAAACAACCTCAGTAACTATACAATACAATCTCTCTCTCTCTCTCTCTCTCTCTCTCTCTCTCTCTCTCTCTCTCTCTACATTTTGTCTTATGATTAATTCAAAATAAAACTGTACCCTTCCTACGACCTTTTTACATTATTAAGCCAACCTCAGCAACTCTACAATGAATCTCTCTCTCTCTCTCTCTCTCTCTCTCTCTCTCTCTCTCTCTCATTTTTGGGAAAAGATTTAGTACCCTTCCCTGCGATAGAAAATTCTTAACCCCTCCCCTTTGACAACCTCCTTTTATTTATATTTCCCAACTTCCAGTGACCAGCAGGTCAGGACGATTCAAGATAGGGATATCGTACACTTACTTAAATTGTTGTTCTTTTCGTCATGGTTATTCCGGTTAAACTACACACACTATGCCAGAGAGAGAGAGAGAGAGAGAGAGAGAGAGAGAGAGAGATAAATAAAATAAGACAATTATGGTATGATTCTACTTACCAACCTCAAAGTTTACTAACTGCCAAAATTGCCACATTACCTGCAATAATAATAATAATAATAATAATAATAATAATAATAATAATAATAATAATAAAAAATAATAACAATAATAATAATAATAATAATACATTAATCCGTATAACCATCTTCATAATAATATCCTTTTCATACTATACTAATTTTTTTAATGAGGCACATTTTGCCCGGACTCACAGGGGTGCCCTTTTAGCTTGGAAAAGTTCCCTACTAGCTGATTGGTTAGAATGCGCTTCATTAAGCCCGCAACATATTCATACCATACTAACATACCAAGTTTCAAGTCGATGGCCAAGCCTATGCAAATCTATAGTCACGTGTGCCAGTCATTACCAATCGTTTTCACGTCCAATCCAAAAAACATGTGTCAGCAATACAGTGCCCATACTAAAACCTTGAATCATACCCATACCCTATTCCCATTCCCCATACCCATACCCCATTCCAATTCCCATACCCCATTCCAATCCCATACCCCATTCCAATTCCCATACCCCATACCAATTCCCATAACCCATTCCAATTCCCATACCCTATACCCATACCCCATTCCAATTCCCATACCCCATACCAATTCCCATAACCCATTCCAATTCCCATACCCTATACCCATACCCCATTCCAATTCCCATACTCCATTCCAATTCCCATACCCCATTCCAATTCCCATACCCTATACCCATACCCCATTCCAATTCCCATACCCCATTTCAATTCCCATACCCATTCCAATCCCATACCCCATTCCAATTCCCATACCCCATTCCCATTACCCATTCCAATCCCATACCCCATTCCAATTCCCATACCCATTACCCATTCCAATCCCATACCCATACCCCATTACAATTCCCATACCCATACCCCATTCCAATTCCCATACCCCATTCCAATTCCCATACCCCATTCCCATTACCCATACCCCATTCCAATTTCCATACCCCATTCCAATTCCCATACCCATACCCCATTCCAATTCCCATACCCCATTCCAATTCCCATACCCATACCCCATTCCAATTTCCATACCCCATTCCAATTTCCATACCCCATTCCAATTCCCATACCCCATTCCAATTCCCATACCCATACCCCATTCCAATTCCCATACCCCATTCCAATTCCCATACCCCATTCCAATTCACACACCCCATTCCAATTCCCATACCCATACCCCATTCCAATTCCCATACCCCATTCCAATTCCCATACCCCATTCCACTTCCCATACCCATACCCCATTCCAATTCCCATACCCCATTCCAATTCCCATACCCATACCCCATTCCAATTCCCATACCCCATTCCAATTCCCATCCTCCATACCCATACCCCATTCCAATTCCC
>NC_090728.1:187541409-187548909 GCF_036898095.1 Palaemon carinicauda | reverse complement strand
ACCATCTAAAATAACACGAAAAAACATTAACAGTGCTAGATAATCCAGGAACGTACTAAACGTTTGTAAAAACGTACTCCTTGAATAGAGAGAGAGAGAGAGAGAGAGAGAGAGAGAGAGAGAGAGAGAGAGAGAGAGAGAGGAGAGAGAGAGAGAGAGAGCAATTACTAAATATGAGAACTTGATTACAATGTATAAAAAACATACGCACGTGCTCACGTACAGACAAGTAATTGCCTGATAAAGGTCTCCATTCCAATAGAAAAAAAATGTCAACGTGAGAACTGGAAAAGGTGAGAATCGGCCATCTTAGGAGACAGCCAACCCCCCCCCCCCCCCTTAAATGGTGTGAACAGGTAGAATAATGGAATGGAAGGCGAGAATGAGTGTGGGATTGTCTCCATTAACCCAGAACAAAAGGACAGTGGACATGATTACATCTCACACAAATGACCACTACTGATTCTTGAAACCTTGAAAATAAATTGGCCATAGTTTCGAAAGGACGTGTACAATCGGTAACAAAATTGTCGAGACAGTTTTCAAAATGTTTCGGACACCTGAGATATTAAGTTTCGAGCCTTAGATACCAGTTATCAATCCTCTTGATTTTTTTAGCCTCGTGTTTTTCTTAGTTTCGAAAGTTGTACAATCAGTAACAAAATTGTCGAGACAGTTTTCAAAATGTTTTGGACACCTTAGGTATTTTGTACATTCGTTTCGTTTGAGCTAGTTATGAATACTCCTAATTTTTTAGTCTCGTGTTTTTCTTAATATGATTTATTATTTTTTTTGCCTAGTCTTGTCCTTCTCTTCATCCTAATTCACATTCTAATTAATCTATTTTTATAAAACTCTTGCCATTTTACACCTCAATACTTCAGAATTATTTATCTAAATCTCCCCTACTCAACAAATTTCGTCTGTATTCATCAAAGCAAATATGCGAATCTGATATTTCAAAATCCTCCCTGGATTTCAAAGTCAATCTCCCACTCATCCGCTTTTAAACATTCATTGTCAATCTCTTCCGTCTTAGACCATTTCTCCAAGAAATATTTCTCTCATATTTCCACTTCCTGGAACATAAAGGGAAAAACAAGAGAAGCAGAATAATTGAAAAATTTTCCATTATTTCCTTATTATTGTCATGTTTTATTTAGCTGTCCCATTTTACTCCAACAGATGCTAAGCCAGTTACCTGCCATATCAAACGAAAATTTATTTCATAAATGCAGATTTTTATTCATAACTTATCTGTACAATTTTAATTGTACAGATTACCCATACATCTACATGAATAAGTAGGAGAGAGATATACATAGCGCATAGCTAAGAATAAAAATAAAATTGATGGTTTCATCAATACATTCGTAAATTAATAGGAACTAAAGATGAACTCCATGCCTAGAGAGAGAGAGAGAGAGAGAGAGAGAGAGAGAGAGAGAGAGAGAGAGAGAGAGAGAGAGAGAGAGAGAGTGAGAGAGAGAGAAAGCGTAGTCCATCAAAACAACTATGTTATGATATTAAATATACCGAATCTTCAATAAATCAACAAAAATGGCAACTCGAAAAAAAAAAAATACAAAGACCAAACAAATGTTCTCCGTTATCAGACGAGCATGCAAACCGTTCTTTGTTCTACGCTGGACATTTAATCATTCCAGCATCTTGTTCTTCTAATTGCCAAAAGTCAAGGAAACAAATGGCCGGATTATTCCAGTGTAATCTTACCCCTCATCAAGAAATCTATTTGGGCAAACATCCTTCTCAAGAGGAGAGCAAGGAAGGTAAGGAAAGTAGGAAAGGTAAGAGGAACGCCTCCTTCAGCCTAGGAAACCCTACAGAGACAAAAGACAAACGCAAGGCGCTCCTTAGATAAAAAAGGAGTAAGAGATTCGGGATGATAAGAATGTACTGTTGTTGTCAAAAGAGACAAGGGAGATGAACAAGATAATATGAAGTGGAATATTCAAAGAGACAAATTGCGGGGAGAGGGGAAGAATGAGTAAACACTTCCTATGTGATTTTATCGTCTTCAGATGATTCATTCACAGGAGGTGATTCATTCATCCCGACAGAAGGAATAGATGGGTGATTAACCTAGTTAAATATTTAACGTTGAAAATCTTCTTCGCTCTAGGGGTTAACTACTCCACTGTAATAGTTCAGTGGCTACTTTCCTCCAAGTGCAGAAGAGAGACTTTAGCTATGGTAAGGAGCTCTTCCAGGAGAAGGACACTCCAAAACCAAACCATTGTTCTCTAGTCTTGGGTAGTGCCATAGACTCTGGACTATGGTGACGGTTTTCCACAAGAGTTCTCTTGCTTGAGGGTATACTCGGGCACACTATTCTATCTTATTTCTCTTCCTTTTTTTTAAGTTTTTATACTTTATATATAAAATATGTATTCTAATGTTTATTTTATTTGTTAATGACTTCTCTTGTAGTTTATTTCCTTATTTCCTTTCCTCACTAGGCTATTTTCTCTGTTGGAGCCCCAGGGCTTATAGCATCTTGTTTTTCCAACTAGGGTTGTAGCCTAGCAAGTAATAATAATAAGAATATGGAGTTCAAAGTATAAACTAAGGGCTTTCTATTTTCAGTAACATTCTAAAACTTTCCATACATCTTACTTTATCTCAAATTTAAGAAAAACGGAACTATTGGAGTGAATAAATTCATGATAGACAGACATGTAAAGAACTCAGCCACTGAAGGGGGGGGGGGGGGCAAGCCAGCCTCAACTTGGTGCCGGTTCAAAGCCCGGGTAAATGGGGAGGGTTGGCGGCAGGTAAGGCATCCGGCCATGAAAAATTTGTCAAAACGAATATAGACAGTGAATATTACCAGAATAAAATTAATGCTAGATGGAGAAAGCTGGCCAGAAACATCAACCCCACATAGAAGTGTGAAAAGATGCAGACAAGGAAAGAAGAAGACATGTAAAGACTAAACAAATAAAATTATAATATGGAATTTAACCAAAACTCGTTATAAAGTCTACAAAATACTCTCATTATTCAGTCACCAGCGAAGGCATATATCTGTCTGCTTAAAATTAGACTGATGTGATATTACGAGTTTGAGCAGGACTCGAACCTGTCAGGAACGTCACCACATCAGCCACCACAACCCCTTTGCAACATCTTAACATCACATTTTTTTTCTATGTAATTCTGAAAATTCTGGATGCCATTTTGGTCACGCGTATTGCAATCTCTCTTCCTTCGCGGTTTTTTTTTTCTTTTTTTTTTTTTTAACTCCACATTTATGATGCCGTTATCCGTTACATTTTTACTTCCAAAAACCTTTATGGATAAACTGTTTCTAGCTTTCGACATATTGAATAATAATAATAATAATAATAATAATAATAATAATAATAATATGACAACTATACAAATTCCTTGGCATACTGAATAATAATAATAGGAATAACAATAACAATAATAATACAAATAACAATAATAATACAAACAACAACAATAATAATAATAATATGACACTAATAATAATAATAATATTAAAAAATAATTTCAACTCTAAAAATTGCCTGGCTTTATGCCATGTTCAGTCAACAAGTTGAAAAAACAATATCATCATTTTGTAAAATATAAAACGTATCCCGTAGACGAAGTTCTCCATCTTAAGGAAATTCTACCTTTCGTTCTACATCTAGTTTCCTTTTCCATTCTCTAACATCTAATTCCATTTCTTCTTTCGTTCCATAAATAACCTTCCGTCCGTCACCCCCCCCCCCCTCCCCCCCAATTTAGATGGAGTAGCGACCGAGGGGTTAATTAACACCTGGCCGGGGCTACCCGAAACCCCCGACCTGTTATTTTTCCGTCCGTCGGTAGTTTTCCTTCGAAGGGACCGTAAATTCCCCCCTCGAAGTCAATGCTGAAGTGGGCTTCAGGGGGACATGGCTTTCATGGGTCTTCTAAAGTGAAAGAATAGATGGAAAAAGGATAAAAGAAAATGCTGAAATTCACCGATATATATTCCAGTCCAATATTATTTGAATATCCATAAAAGTATTTTGGGTGAAAGTCAAGATCGCTTACATTCTTTTTAGAAATATAAAATTGCATTTTTATGTCTACAAATAAATGCTTGCAAAGCAATTCCAGCCACTGACTGCATTGATAATGCAAAGCAAAGTGTGAATTATAACAAGTTAAATTTCCAAAAAAAATATATTTTTCAAATACATAATAAAAAACAAAGGGTGACCTGAAAACTTAAGTATGCAGATTGTAATCCATTTGGAAAAGAAGAAGAAGAACAACAACAACAACAACTATAACAACAACTATAACAACAACAACCACTTACAAAGTGCGAATTATCACCCAAAACATATTTCCTTAAAAAATATATATTTTTCAAATACATCATACAAAACGATAGGGTGACCTGAAAACTTGAGTATGCAGACTGTAATCCATTAGGAGAAGGAGAAGGAGAACAAGAACAACAACAACAACTATAACAACAACAACCTCTTACAAAGTGCGAATTATTACTCAAAACAAATTTCCTAAAATATATATTTTTCAAATTCATCATAAAAAACAATAGGGTGACCTGAAAACTTTGAGTATGCAGATTGTAATCTATTAGGAGAAGAAGAAGGAGAAGAACAACATCAACTATAACAACAACAACCTCTTACAAAGTGCGAATTATTACTCACAACAAATTTCCTAAAAAAAATATATATTTTTTAAATACATCATACAAAACAATAGGGTGACCTGAAAACTTAAGTATGCAGATTGTAATCCATTAGGAGAAGAAGAAGAAGAGGAAGAACAACAACAACAACAACAACAACAACAACAACCACCTCTTACAAAGTGCGAATTATTACTCAAAACATATTTCCTAAAAAAAATATATATTTTTTCAAATACATCATACAAAACAATAGGGTGACCTTAAAACTTAAGTATGCAGATTGTAATCCATAAGAAGAAGAAGGAGAAGAACAACATCAACTATAACAACAACAACCACTTACAAAATTGCGAATTATTACTCAAAACATATTTCCTAAAAAAATATATATTTTTCAAATACATCATACAAAACAAAAGGGTGACCTGAAAACTTAAGTATGCAGATTGTAATCCATTAGGAGAAGAAGAAGAAGAAGAAGAACAACAACAACAACAACAACTTCCAATAGCATTGTGGCGCCAACAACCCGATGAACGACTTCATTATAGGGTGGCGCAGGCGTGGCCAAAATTTGTAGAGGCTGCCCCTGCGGGAGACATCTCTCCTTTGTGGCGCCTTCGACTTTAATTGACATTCGCTTAAGCACAATGCACTTGCACGGACGTCCTGGATACTGAGGAGGGCGTGGCTTGGCGGGTAATACAATGAGGGTGTGCACAAGGAAAGGTCGTGGTGGGGTCAAGTCAAGAGATCGAAGAATGAAAGGGTTATTGTATGGGTAACAGAGGAAGAAACTTTGACTAATTTCTTGACGAAAGGGGCAGTTGAATCAGGTAGTCGGTGGAGTGAAGTATGGAGTATTAGGAGAGGTAGTAAAGGAGAAATGGAAAGGGCAGACCCTCCTGCTCATTTATTAAACGGTGAAAGCATTTGCTTCTTCCATACGTGAACGCAGTAAATCAAGATGAAAGAGAGAGAGAGAGAGAGAGAGAGAGAGAGAGAGAGAGAGAGAGAGAGAGAGAGAGAGAGAGAGAGAGAGAGAGAGAGAGAGTTGATATCTTCCCATTTTAAAAAAGGTGCAGTGGTCAAAAAGTATTGAGTACTGGGTAATAGACCCAGCGGTACTTGTGGGAGTAATTAACACATAAACACGACCCCCGTTAATGACTTCTGTGGTTTTTTCTTTGGGGTAAAAACAAGACAGAAATATAATACCGACGACAGGTACTTGAATAATTTACATTTGCATTTTTTTCTTACAAAACACTTAAATAAATTACACTAAAAAAAAAGTTTTTTTTTTTACTATACTTAATTTTTTCAAGCTTTTCCTACTGATATTAAAAATATCTATGTGGTCTTATATTTCATTAAAACAGGTCTTTGTTGATTTAAATAACCTCTGTTTATTAATAGATTCTACAAGAACATTTTCTGAAAAATTATGGTCTTATATTTCACTAAAAACAAGTCTTTGTTGATTTAAATAACCTCTGTTTATTAATAGGCTCTACAAGAACATTTTCTGAAAAATTTTTACTCTATGACAAATCTTCAATTATTCTAGCGTTCCAAATAGCCTTGTGAATCTTGAACACAACATTCAAAATACGTCTCCAGTTGAATTAAATATAAAATAAGTTTCCAGTTGAATTAAATAAGTCTCATAATTATTGAGAAATTAGACAACTTAAAATATTCTAATGAAGTTTTCCTGGCATCAAGAAGTAATATCCATCTGATTTTAAATGTCTTAGTAAACAACCAAACTCGGCCATTGTTCAATTTTCACATATCTTATTGTCTAAAATTTACTCTCTCTCTCTCTCTCTCTCTCTCTCTCTCTCTCTCTCTCTCTCTCTCTCTCTCTCTCTCTCTCTCTCCACCCCGGACTTCAATACTTTCTCTCTCCACCCCCGTACTTCAATACTTTATCACACAGTTGATATTTCTAAAAGAAATCCAAGAACATTCATTTTCTCTCTCTCTCTCTCTCTCTCTCTCTCTCTCTCTCTCTCTCTCTCTCTCTCTCTCTCTCTCTCTCTCTCTCTCACACAACTAATTTTGAGGGAAACAGGCAACCTAAACAAGTTCCAAATGACCAGTATAAAATAAATTCTGCAAAAGACGACGATGAAACCAGTCTCAAAAACCGAGTAAGGGGTGGGGGTTAAGTGGGAGGAGGGGGGGGGTTATGTAGTTGTAGGGGGTAGGGGGTTACGTAGTGGAAGAAAAGGGGAAGGAGGAGGCTGTCGAAATACCACCTAATCAGCGACGAAATATCCAATTTATCAAGGTGGAAAATGAACAGCCTTATCTGACGAGGTTTTTCATAGGCCCCGAGATGGCCCTCTCGGGTTTCTCTTAATTTTAGGCCTACGTTTAAAAGGGAATATAATTACAAGCATCTGACAATCCTCAAAATGGACAGGGGTCGCAGGCGGAACTTAAAAAAAAAAAAAAAAAAAAAAAAAAAAAAAAAAAAAAAAAAAAAAAGCCCCTCCCCCCTTCCCCTTTACCCCCCATCGGCTTGCGCTGGATAGGGGAAATTGGGCAACAGGGAGGAGGAGAAGGAAAATGGGAATTAGTTCTGAAGGAAAATGGGAATTAGTTCTGAAGAAAATTAGAATTAGTTCTGAAGGAAAATGAGAATTAGATCTGAAGAAAATAGGAATTAGATCAAGGAATTGGGAATTAGATCTGAAGGGAAATGGGGTTTAAATCTGAAGGGTAATAGGAATCCAATCTGAAGGAAAATGGGAATTAGATCTGAAGGGAAATGGGGTTTAAATCTGAAGGGTAATGGGAAT
>NC_090728.1:187523909-187528909 GCF_036898095.1 Palaemon carinicauda | reverse complement strand
TACTGCACTGTAATTGCTCAGTTGCTATTTTCCTCTTGGTAAGGGTAGAAAAGACTCTTTAGCTATGGTAAGCAGCTCTTCTAGGAGAGGGACACTCCAAAATCAAACCATTGTTCTCTAGCCTTAGGTAGTGCCATTGCCTCTATACCATGGTCTTCCACTGTCTTGGGTTAGAGTTCTCTTTTTTGAGGGTACACTCAGGCACACTAACCTATTTTATTTCTCTTCCTCTGGTTTTGTTAAAGTTTTTTTATAGTTTATATAGGAAATATCTATTTTAATGTTGTTACTGTTCTTAAATCATTTTATTTTTCCTTGTTTCCTTTCCTCACTGGGCTATTTTCCCTATTGGGCCCCTGGGCTTATAGCATCCTGCTTTTCCAACTAGGGTTGTAGCTTAGCAAATAATAATAATAATAATAATAAAAATAATAATAATATTAATAATAATGTTGCCTAGCATGAAGGACACTAAATTAATATACATTAGAACATAACTAAAATTACAGAAAAATCAAAATAAGAAAAGTAAAGTAAACAATTAGACTAGAAAAGATTAAAACGCAAAATAATAAAAACATAAAAAATACGAAATAAAAAAAAATGTCTCATCAACAATGAAAATACAAATAAAATTTCCAAAATACCTTTACCAATGAGAACACAAGTAAGGTTGCCAGGTCGGCATTTTTTCAGGCCAAAAACGTCAAATTTTTCAGGCCATGAATTTCAAATTTGGCCTTTTATAAATAGGTTGGCCTTTACTTATAAAAAGGTTGGCCTTAAATGCTACATTTTGGACTCTTTTTCTAGTAATGGGTTGGGTGTGCCTTTTAAAGCCTTAGTTGATTAGAAGTTGGTCCTTTCTCATTTAGAAAACCTGGCAACCCTGAGCTTTCTCATTTAGAAAACCTGGCAACCTGAGCTTTCACATTTAGAAAACCTGGCAACTCTGAGCTTTCACATTTAGAAAACCTGGCAACCCTGAGCTTTCACATTTAGAAAACCTGGCAACCCTAAGCTTTCACATTTAGAGAACCTAGCAACCCTGAGCTTTCACATTTAGAAAACCTGGCAACACTGAGCTTTCACATTTAGAGAACCTGGCAACCCTGAGCTTTCACATTTAGAAAACCTGGCAACCCTGAGCTTTCACATTTAGAGAACCTGGCAACCCTGAGCTTTCACATTTAGAAAACCTGGCAACCCTGAGCTTTCACATTTAGAAAACCTGGCAACCCTGAGCTTTCACATTTAGAAAACCTGGCAACCCTGAGCTTTCACATTTAGAAAACCTGGCAACCCTGAGCTTTCACATTTAGAAAACCTGGCAACCCTGAGCTTTCTCATTTAGAAAACCTGGCAACCCTGAGCTTTCACATTTAGAAAACCTGGCAACCCTGAGCTTTCACATTTAGAAAACCTGGCAACCCTGAGCTTTCACATTTAGAATCTCATTTAGAAAACCTGGCAACACTGAGCTTTCTCATTTAGAAAACCTGGCAACACTGAGCACAAGTACGTAAGGAGCGACTGACGTTTTTGAGGTAAAAGACATATCAAATACGCTGATGCTAACAGGTTTACGAAGGGGAACGGATTAAGTATCGTGTAATGTGGCAAAGGTTGATTAGACAAGCACTTAACCAAAAAGACATTTGATAGCAGGCAGGCGCTGCCTCTTGTGTTCGTGCGAGTTGGCGACCAGTAGGTGCTGACCTCCGCTATCCAAATGCTAGGTTTCGATTCTTCTATAGATTACAAACACACATATACATATGTGTGTGTATATATATATATATATATATATATATATATATATATATATATATGTATGTGTATTATGTATATATATATATATATATATATATATATATATATATGTGTGTATTATGTATATATATATATATATATATATATATATATATATATATGCATATGTGTATATAAATGTATATATATAAATGTATATATATATATAAATGTATATATATATATATATATATATATATATATATATATATATATATATATATATATCCCTTTCTGAGTAGGGATACCCTAATGTGGGGCCAAACTCCAAACATGAATAAGGAAATATCAGAGACATTTGTCCTGCAGTGAGCTGGAAAAACATGCATTTGTTTTATATATATATATATATATATATATATATATATATATATATATATATATATATATATATATATATATATATACATATATATATATATATATATATATATATATATATATATATTATATATACACACAAATACACACACACACACACATATATATATATATATATATATATATATATACATATATATATATATATTTATATATATAAGTAAAAAGAAAATAAACTTTTCAATTATAAAAACAACCAAAAACCAAACTGCGAACTCTAAGCAGAATCCCTCGTATAATCGCACACATAAAAACCACCTTCCAGCCAACATACATCACGAAAGAAACAGCAAGTAACCAAGCGAAAGGTCAGCCAAGTACGCATAGCAAACAAAAACTCAAACCACAAAGAAGAAGAAGAAGAAGAAGAAGAAGAAGAAGAAGAAGAAGAAGAAGAAGAGAGGGCAAAGTACAAACTCAGGCGCAAATTTATACGTCGTTTACTATTGTGCGAATTCATGCTATGAACGAACCCAAGGTTGTAAATCCGTCTTGGGTTAAATAAATGGGATATTCAATGCAGACTATTAACTAGAGGGGTACTCAGTAGAGCGCAGATCTCCGCCGCTGCAGCTTATACCTTGACCGTTTGCTCAACTTTGACCTTGACCTTTGACTTTAACATGTATTAATTGGCGTGGATTTTCATACACTCAAATATGAACAAAGTTTGAAGTCTCTCTGACAAGGTGTCCAAATTTATGGCTGATTACGTGAATTGGACATTTTGCTTGATCGTGGCCTTGACCATGCAAAATTTAATTATTTCCAGTTTTTTACATAACAGTTAATCCCTGCAAGTTTCATTACTCTGTTCACAAACAAACACATACAAACCAACAAACATACAAACAGGGGAGAAAACATAAACTTCCAACTTCGTTGGCGTAGGTAAATTCTTTTTAAACTTATATGTATTTAAAATACGTAACTTCTTTCATTTGAAAATTGGATGGCTATGTTGATAAATATTCCAAGATTATAATTATTTCTAACGATACGCTAATTTTTCCCTGTAGAGGTCGCTTATGAATGGCCTAGGCAAGGGACAGTATCTATAGTCAATTTATTTTAGTGAGGCAGATTTGCACCGACTCGCAGGGGTGCCCTCGGAAAGTTTCCTGATAGCTGATTGGTCGGATGTATTCGGACAAAAATACTTCTGACCAATCAGCTATTAGGAAACTTTTCCGAGCTAAAAGGGCACCCCTGCGAGTCGGTGCAAATCTGCCTCACTAAAATAAATTGATTATAGATACTAACCATATACGAGTATACATATGAAAAGCAGCCACTTTCCACCCAGGGTAAGAACAGGGAGGTGCCGGGCAATGGCTGTTGACTCAGCAGGTAGACCCATAGGCTCCCCCCCCCCTCCTTAGCTCACAAGGATGGTGAGGTTGCAGACTACAAGAAACTACCGAGCGTCAGCGGGACTAGATCTCCAGTCCAACAGACCGCCAGACAGGGACGTTTCCAATATCATTATCATTATTATTATTAACTGCTAAGCTACAACCCTAATTGGAAAAGCAGGATGCTATAAGCCCAGGGGCTCCAACAGGGAAAATAGCCCAGTGAGGAAAAGAAACAAAGAAAAATAAAATATTTTAAGAACAGAAACAACATTAAAATAAATATATCATATATAAACTTTAAATAATTTAAAATAGCAAGAGGAAGAGAAGTTAGACGGAATAGTGTGCCCGAGTGTACCCTCAAGCAAGAGAACTCTAACCCAAGACAGCGGAAGACCATGGTATAGAGGCTATGGCACTACCCAAGACTAAGAGAACAATGTTTTGATTTTGGAGTGTCCTTCTCCTAAAAGAGCTGCTTACCATAGCTAAAGGGTGTCTTCTACCCTAACCAAGAGGAAAGTAGCCACTGAGCAATTACAGTGCAGTAGCCCCTTGGGTGAAGAAGAATTGTTCTCTTTTTTTTTCCATCAAGTTCCTATTGGTAAGATTGATATCTACTAGCCCTTTATGCTATCCCTAGTGGATAGTGGTACTCATTTACAATTGAATAGGAGTTGATTGCGATAGAAAATAGAGGAAGGCTTTGAAAAAAAAAAAAATGAAGAGCTATGATTGGTGCTCACTGTATGTGGTTCGACGCGCTGCTGATGAGCAATATCTGTGGGTATATGAGGTGACTAAAGCTTTGGAAGTTTAAGTCACATAGTAATTTTTTTTAAAAATAAAATTAATAATCAAATAAAATATAAGAAAAAGATAAAGTTCCTCCATTTATACAAATTCCCTAGCCCTCAGTTATTTTACTAATTAGTCTTCATAAATGCACCCATATTTTATATCACAAACTAAAGGAATTTAACATTTATATATATATATATATAATATATATAATATATATATATAATATATATATATATATATATATATATATATTAATCTCTGTCAAGCCAGACGCTGTTATTGTGGATATATCTTCCCAAAGGTAAAATTCGATATTAAATGCCATTGTGGTTGATATTTACATTAATTGAATATATATAAATATATATATATATATATATATATATATATATATATATATATATATATATATATATAATGTATATATATAATGTATATATATATGTGAGAGAGAGAGAGAGAGAGAGAGAGAGAGAGAGAGAGAGAGAGAGAGAGAGAGAGAGAGAGAGAGAGAGAGAGAGAGCATTCTAACATTTCATCTGAAATAATTAAATCCAAAAAGAAGCAAACTTAATGAGATACATGCACATATCCAACTTCCATTTTTAGCGAAATCAAATCCTAAATTTACGTTCACAAGTAAGA
>NC_090728.1:187506409-187508909 GCF_036898095.1 Palaemon carinicauda | reverse complement strand
ATCAACAATTAGTAGTTTACGAAAATCTTTGTTATCAATAGGTAAAGAAAATTAATCAAAAGTGCTGTAAAAATTGGTTGGAAATCTTGAATAACAACGTAGCTAAGATAGTGGGGTGTATCTTAAAATTTGCCTTTAAAGGTATATTGAAATACTCAGGTGATGCTTACAGTTTAAAATACTTGAAAAACAATAAATGTTTTTACACAAGTCAACGTCCCCAAATCATCTAATGAAATTAGTTTACGAACGTTTTCATCTAATATCAATATCTAAGAAAGCATTTTTATCCAAAAGTACGTAAAATAATGACAGATATTTATTAACTGAATGATCCAAAGATAAATTTAGAGAAACGATTACCTTAAATATCCAAAAAGGAATCGTAGAAAAAACTCCTTGAAATTAATACACCAGATAATTCTTAAATAAAATAATAATCGAAACTGCATTTAAAATGTATTGAAGCATTGAAAATCTAAAATCTTTTGGAATCAGTTTTTAAGAAATATGATAATTTGAGAATTTGGTTTATTTTTAGATGTCTCGGGGCAGCTTTGATACAAAGATTTAGATCTGACCTCTTTATAAACAAAAGATCAAACATAAACGACCTTTAATATTTTGTGTGTGTGTGTGTGTGTGTGTGTGTGTGTGTGTGTGAATGTCCATCTGACATTTTAATGTTTGTTACGTTGTAGTAATATTTCCATTGACATTTTCACTAACATAAAAAAGGGGGTTGTAAGGCTTCTATGAAAAAACAAACAGTTTACTGCATAAACCAAAGAAAGGTGATCAATAGTTAAACCGTAAAACAACTAAATAAACTAACATGAAATTCTAAAAGTTTATATTACAGACGTGAATTCACAAATGGTTGACAAAAGAAAAATATATCTTAGAATGTCATAATCATAATGACTTTAGAAATTGAATTGAACAAAAAAAATCGGTAAAGAAAACTATTTCGAATAGTAATAATTGACACAAAACAATTCCAAAAATTAAACGATAAAAATAAATTGAGAGAGAGAGAGAGAGAGAGAGAGAGAGAGAGAGAGAGGAGAGAGAGAGAGAGAGCGTACGTATAAACATGTAAAGAAAGTCTATTACGAAGACAAGAAGTTAAACAATGAAAATAAACAGAGAGAGGAGAGAGAGAGAGAGAGAGAGAGAGAGAGAGAGAGAGAGAGAGAGAGAGAGAGAGAGAGATTGCATAAGTATAAACATGTAAAGAAAACTGTTACGAAGATCAATTAATACAAAAGTCAATAAAGATAAACAAAGAGAGAGAGAGAGAGAGAGAGAGAGAGGAGAGAGAGAGAGAGAGAGAGAGAGAGAGAGAGAGAGAGAGAGCATTAATCAAACGAATGCACCCGTGTTGTCTATGCAGTCCATATACCGTTGAAAACGTGACGCAGCTCCACAAAAACAGGTTCCGTACCGGTCTGGCAAAAAATACCTTGGTCACGTCTGCTCTCTGGGGCGATATGGAAACTAAATACTGACGAGAAAGCATCTTCCTGTTCGCCAGGTGTTCACATGAGAGAGAGAGAGAGAGAGAGAGAGAGAGAGAGAGAGAGAGAGATTTCTCTTCTTCTCCACCGTTATTCCTACATTAAGGGGTCGGTTGCCTGGTGCGGGCTCTCCAATGCCTTCTATTAAAGGCATCCTCTTCCACCAAACCTCTTCTCTCCATATCATCCTTCACCTTATCTCCTTTCCAATTCTCTGCTTCCCTCTTGATAGCCGCCCTTTAACAGGTTCCTGAGAGAGAGAGAGAGAGAGAGAGAGAGAGAGAGAGAGAGAGAGAGAGAGAGAGAGAGAGAGAGGGGGGGGGTACCCTTCTTACCCATCACTTACGCCTACATTAAGGGGTCGGTTGCCAAACCTCTTGTCTCCATATCATCCTTCATCTTATCTCATCTCCAGTTCTCTGCCTCCCTCTTGATCTCCCCCTTAACAGAGAGAGAGGAGAGAGAGAGAGAGAGAGAGAGAGAGAGAGAGAGAATACTACTCAACCATTGCAACTTCCGACAAGTAATTGCACTGGTACAAGTTCAAATTCTACCCTCGAGGGGGGGGGGGGGGTTAGGGAAGAAGGACTGGTGCCAGGGAATAGTTTAATCACGACAGGAGTATCAATTTACTGCAATATGTTTACATAAACAAAACTTCTACCATGAAACAACAGAAATCATAATATGAACAGTAATAGTAACACGTAAAGAAAGGAGATTTTGTCTTTCAATTTATCTCCTTTCCAAACTTTGCTTCTTTGCGATTTTTTACTTATCCAATTACCTATTTTTATTATACATGCGTACGAAAATACTCACATGCTCCTTAAGACAAAATACTTACCAACATGAAAATTGTCCAGGGAAATAGGAAGGTTAAAAAGACAGACCCAACCTTGCAATATCGTTACAAAAAAGTAAAATAACCGAGACTAAACTTCTCTAAAAGCTATTACAAAAACTTCTGAAACGTATTA
>NC_090728.1:187493909-187496409 GCF_036898095.1 Palaemon carinicauda | reverse complement strand
CATCTACCCTTACCAAGAGGAAAGTAGCCACTGAACAATTACAGTGCAGTAGTTAACCCCTTGGGTGAAGAAGAATTGTTTGGTAATCTCAAGTGTTGTCAGGTGTATGAGGACAGAGGAGAATCTGTAAAGAATAGGCCAGATTATTCAGTGTATGCGTAGACAAGGGGAAAGTGAACCGTAACCAGAGAGAGGGATCCAATATAGCACTGTCTGGCCAGTTAAAGGACCACATAACTCTCTGGCGGTAGTATCTCAACAGGTGGCTGGTGCCCGGGCCAACCTACTACCACTGCAGGACAAAGGCACTGAGACATGTCCTTAGTCATCTCTGCGATTTGGCCATTTTCATCACCACGCTGGCTACTCCGGATTGTACAATCGGTAGTTTCTTGTAGAGCTAAAGGAACGAATCTATGAAAGTCGAGGTAATTCGACTACGACTAAACGACTTCGACGACAAAATCGACTTCGAAGATGACGGCTCCGATCTCTGTCACCACTTAAGAAGACGAGTATACACACACACACACACACACACACATATATATATATATATATATATATATATATATATATATATATATATATATATGAGCAACACTTGAAAGAAACAATTTCCCTTGTTAATTTAATTTATAGGATATATACATATATATATATATATATATATATATATAATATATATATATATATATATATATATATATATATATATATGAGCAACACTTGAAAGAAACAATTTCCCTTGTTAATTTAATTTATAGGATATATACATATATATATATATATATAGTATATATATATATATATATATATATATATATATAAATATCTGTATATATATATACTGTATACACACACACATATCAAGCAGAGACCAAATTTCATTATTGAGACCATACCCGTCCTGCTCTCTCTTAAAAAAAAAAAAAAATATATATATATATAAAAGAAAATCCAGGTATAACACCATCTCTTCAATTTTGCCTTCCAGCTTTCTTGTGATGCAATGAAACCAAACCAGAAAAAAAAATCACATTATCAAACCTGTTGTGATGCGCAGCTACAAGGGCAAATCGCTCAAGCCCGTAATCATGAGACATTACATTCCTGCAATATCAGAGCAAATGACCAAAATGTTCTAACTCGCTTTTGATTTTAACTCTTGGAAGAATAAGGTGTGGTCGGCAGGTCAGATTAAGGTTGCACAATTTCCTCTTTGTTATTATTATTATTATTAGTATTATTATTATCATCATCATCATCACTATTATCATTATCATCATCATCATCATCATCATCATTATTATTATTATTATCATTATTATTATTACTTGCTAAGCTTCAATCCTAGATGGAAAAACCGCATGCTATAAGCCAGGGTCTTTAACAGAGAAAAAATACCCCAGTGAGGAAAGGAAACAAGAAAAAAATAAAATATTTCAACATTAAAATAAATATATCATACATAAACTATAAACTCTTTAATCGAGGCATTACATTCCTGCAATAGCTGAACAAATGACCAAAATGTTCTAACTCGCTTTTGATTTGAACTCTTGGAGGAAAACTCGCTAATTGCCCATCAGAATAAGGTGTGGTCGGCAAGTCAGGTCAATGTTGCACAATGTCATGCGCTTGCAGTAAACCAATATTTTTGTTATTGTTGTTATTTTCTCTAATTTCCTCGACTTACGTTAAACCAACGTGTTTTTTTTTTTTTTTTTTTTTTTTTTTTTTTTTTTTTTTTTTTTTTTTTTTTTTTTTTAGTGGCCTATTGGAAACATCCCTCCCTGACGCTCTGCCTAACTCTGTTTCAATTCCCGCTCAAGCTCGATAGTTTCTTGTAGTGTTTCCAACCTCACCATCCTTGTGAGCAAACGATGGGGGTTTGTGAGAGCCTATTCGTCTACCTGTTGGGTCATCAGCAGCCATTGCCTGGTCCTCTTTGGTCCTAGCTCAAGTGGAGAGTGGGCTTGGACGCAAATGATAGTGGTTTGGGAGAGCCTATTTGGTGTACCTGATGGGTCATCAGCAGCCATTGCCTGGCACTCCCTGGTCCTAGCTTAAGTGGAGAGTGGGCTTGGACGCAAATGATGGGGGTTTGGGAGAGCCTATTGGTCTACCTGATGGGTCATCAGCAGCCATTGCCTGGTCCTCCTTGGTCCTAGCTCAAGTGGAGAGTGGGCTTGGACGCAAATGATGGGGGTTTGGGAGAGCCTATTGGTCTACCTGATGGGTCATCAGCAGCCACTGACTGGCTCTCCCTGGTCCCAGCTTAAGTGGAGAGTGGGCTTGCTGGCTAGAGCAATATTGTCATTGTCTCTTGCCTCTGCCCTTCACGAGAAGCCTTTAAACCTTTTAGAAACCAAAGAAACATAGGAACGCTTCTTTTAATCCTTTATTATTATTATTATTATTATTATTATTATTATTAGCTAAGTTTATAACCCCTAGTTAGAAAAGCAGAATGCTATAAGCCCATGGGCTCAAACAG
>NC_090728.1:187483909-187486409 GCF_036898095.1 Palaemon carinicauda | reverse complement strand
ATCTATTCTATAAAATACCTCTTCCTCCCTCCCTACAACCCAAGAATTTTTTCATCCGACCTAATTCTATAAAATACCTCTTCCTAAAATCATTCTTCATCCTCCAACTCATGTCAAGTCCTTCACCTTAACCGTCCCCCACCCACCCCACCCCCAAAAAAAAAATCCATAATCTGACTCCTTTATCCAATCTTTCTTATCCCTCTTACATCCTCCTGCTTCCTCAAGGACCTCCTGATCCTCAGAGACGATGCCTGGGGGATAAATGTGATTGATGATTGGCCATTTGCTCGTAACCATCGTATTATCGAGCAGTTATCGATGGTGTCATTATCATACGGGGATATGAGAAGCTTTTGCTTGGAGTTTCGAGGAGGATTTTATCTTTGGTTTTATTTTTGTCTTGGTTTCCATTTCTGTCTTGTTACAATTTTTGTCTTGGTTTCCATTTCTGTCTTGTTACAATTTTTGTCTTGGTTTCCATTTCTGTCTTGGTTTCCATTTCTGTCTTGGTTTCAAATTTTTGTCTGTTTCCTTTACCGCCTTTATTTCCAAATCTGTCTTTAGTTTAATTTCATTCTTTATTTTCATTTGTTTTTATTTTCATTTGTCTTGATTTTCATATCTGTCTTGATTTCTATTTCTGTTTAAATTTCCATTTCTGTCTTGATTTCTATATCTGTCTTTATTCCCATTTATGTCTTCATTCCTATTTGTCTTGATTCCCATTTTTCTTGATTCTCATTTATGTCTTCATTCCCATTCCTGTTTAGATTTCCATCTCTGTCATGATTTCCATTAGTCTAAAGAACCAAATCCAGCTTCGTAATTTCAGTGCAATTTATTCAACATTGATTTTTTTTTTTTTTTGCCTTTCATATAATCAATCACTGCTGTTCTTACATCAGAAAAATACATCAATATATAAAACCTCATATTTGAAATACTGAATAAATCTATATTTTCTTTAAATCTATTTTCTTTACCTGATCCTCAGAACAAACAAATTTTGTCTCAATTTTACCATTTATATTCAAAATATTCAAACATTCATCATGACCAAGGCCATGTCTAGAAAGCAAACAAACACGTCTATTTTTGTCGCAAATTACCTTCAATAAATACTAAAGTTGAAGAGAAATTCTCTGAACTACAGAAAACTTGATAAAACTAGAGGGTCACTCAGTAGAGCGTAGACCTCCATCGGGCAGCTTATTTCTCGACCTTTTGCTCGAGCTTGACCTTGACCTTTAACCTTAACATGTATGAATTGGCGTGGATTTTCATACACTCAAATATGAATCAAGTTTGAAGTCTCTATGACAACGATGTCCAAACTTATGGCTGATTACGTGAATTGGACATTTTGCTTGACCGTCACCTTGACCTTTGACTTTGACCTTCCAAAATGTAATAATTTTCAGCTTTTCACACGAGTTAATCCCTGCAAGTTTCATTACTCTACGACTAAAATTGAGGCCAGGAAGCTGTTCATAAAAAAACACGCACAAACAAGGGGTAAAAGATTATTATTATTATTATTGTTGTTGTTGTTGTTGTTGTTGTTGTTAAGCTAAAACCCGAGTTGGAAAAGCAGGATGCTATAATCTCAAGGGCTCCAACAGGGAAAATCGCCCAGTGAGGAAAGGAAATGAGGAAGTAAATAAAACATTTTAAGAACAGGGGTAATTAAGAATCTACAATAAGACTAAATAAGTACCTAAATATCTGTGTGTGTAACACCGTTCTACAGGTAATAAATAAAACGTATCATCTTCCCGTCGTCTAACCCGGGGTCATCCTCTTTCACAACTAACTCCTGTATTATGTATGCAAAAGTGAATGTACAATAACCTCGACTGTCTCTCTATGTCATTTTACAAGTCTGGGTATATCATTCATGAGAAATGGCTCGTAAATAAGGAATTTATTTTTCAATGAAAAGAAAAAGCTAACAAAAAAAATCGCAAATTGAGAGAGAGAGAGAGAGAGAGAGAGAGAGAGAGAGAGAGAGAGAGAGAGAGAGAGGAGAGAGAGAGAAAGAGAGAGAGAGAGAGAGAGAGAGAGAGAGAGAGAGAGAGAGAGAGAGAGAGAGAGAGAGAGAGAGCGCGGTCACCAAAAATCTAGTATAGGGAGAATTTTAGAAAATTTTCCTTATCGTCAAAGAAAAAATCTATGCGGGATAAAATCGACTAAAAAGTCGACAAAGAATAAAAGTCGACAAAGGGAAAAAGTAGACCGATAAAAGTCGACAGAAACAAAAATCGAAAAAAAATCGGCAAAGAAAAAAAAATCGACCCCAAAAAAAATCGATAGTAAAAAGTAAAAAAAAAGAAAAAAATAAGTCGACAAAGTATTCGACATGGAAAAAATTCGACAGACAAAAAATCGACCAAATATCTATCACTTGTCCAAACACAAGTAAGAAAACGAAACACCGAAAAAAATCCAACGCACAACTGGTTCGACACCCAAAATCCCAGGGGAACCGAATCACTGG
>NC_090728.1:187471409-187473909 GCF_036898095.1 Palaemon carinicauda | reverse complement strand
AAATGTTGAAAAAGAATGTAAACTTGTAAACTTGAAAATATTGGGAAAAAAATTAAACTTAAAAATGTTGAAAAAAAATTAAACTTAAACATACTGAAATAAATTTAAACTTCAAAATATTGAAATAAAATTTAAACTTAAAAATATCAAGTCTTAAAACGTGTAAAGGATAATTTCACCAATAAAAGTTGTTTATATCCCATCTAACGAACAAGAACATAAAAAAAAAAAAAAAAATCCAACTAATGAATAAACATAATTAAAAAATCAAAACACACAATGTAATAATGGCTATAAAACAGCGAGGTCCCCACTGGCCATTATCTTCGGCACTTCAATTCCGGCTAACGAGGCCATATCCCAAACAATTGGGACCACTAATATGGCCTGAAGGATTCGCATGCCATTATAGTCACAGACCGGATTGCATTTTTTTTTTTTTACCATACGCATACTTATAGTCCATTTCTTTTAGCGATGCATATTTGCACCGACTCGCAGCGGTGCCCTTTTAGCTCGGAAAAGTTTCGTGATCGCTGATTGGTTGGAATTATCTCGTCCAACCAATCAGCGATCCGGAAACTTTTCCGAGCTAAAAGGGCACCGCTGCGAGTCGGTGCAAATAAGCATCGCTAAAAGAAATGGACTATAGTGAAAACTGCTTCCTCTCCTGCTACTATTACTGCTAAAGGAGTTCAAGCTTGGGTGATTTTTACGAGCCCCTTGCAGCTACCAGGCGTAACCCACGAAATCCTTCCAGAAGGGGTAATCAGGACCCACTGTGAGTCCTGGGGGGGGTAACGAGTTACTCTTTACGAGGACTCTTCCCTGGAGATCGAATTGTTTCAATAAAATATTCAACAATCCTAAAAATGTTCCATTTATATGTCTCTTCTTATACTGGGGCATGTAACCGTAACTAACATCTTTATATAAACAAGAATTTTCTCTCTCATTCTATGAAAAATTGCCATGGCGTGTAACTGCATGACTAACATCTTTATATGAACAAGAATTCTCTCTCTCTCTCTCTCTCTCTCTCTCTCTCTCTCTCTCTCTCTCTCTCTCTCTCTCTCTCATATTACGAAAAAATTACCATGGCGTGTAACTACACAATAACGTCTCTATAAACGAGAATTCTCTCTCTCTCTCTCTCTCTCTCTCTCTCTCTCTCTCTCTCTCTCTCTCTCTCTTCCATGGCAAGAGAATAGGTGAACTTTATAGTCCTTTCCTACTTCTTTTTCGTGAAACATAAGTAACATAAAATCATTTACGTCTAATAAAATCTCATACACTTCTTAATAATAAGTAAGCTAATATTTTCTTGGTAACAATGACAGGTTTAAGAAATTACTGATGAAAATAAGGCTCACGTATAGGTTATAAAAGAAGTGAATCTACATTGCCTAAATATAACAATAAAAAAATAAAACATTCTTAGCACCCTAGCTCCACATACATACAAATCAATACGGATTGTCACAATCACGTAAGATGATAATGTTCGTAAAAATATGACTGTTACTCAAAAAAACTCTGGACGGGCTGCTAGTGAGAGCAAGCACTAGTGTTGATAATACAAGGCTTTCTTAATTCATCCGCAAAAAAAAAAAAATAAAAAAAAAAAACCATGGGCTGCTAGTGAAAGCAAGCACTAGTGCTTATAATACAAGGCTTTCTTAATTCATCCGCAAAAAAAAAAGAAAAAAAAATACCACACACACACACACACACGAATATAACATTACGAAGACGTAAAATCTACAAAGAAAGTGATTTCATTGTTATTAGTGACACAAAAAAGCTTTTAAATAACAATAACAATTTCTAATTACCAAAAGGGAAGAACACGAACAATACATTAAGGGAAGTGGATTAAAACCCCCAAGAAGATCCTATGTGTCTGAGAAGACCTCATGTTGTGTAGGTCTCCCAAGACCCCAATAGGCCTTGACCTTCACTGTCCCCTCTTCCTCCAAAGCCAACCTCAACACCCCCTGCTCCAACCCCCCCCCCCTCCCCATCCGTCACCCACAACCTCCCTCCATGCTCCTCTGTCATCTTTTCATCCCTTGTTCCCATAAGGTTCAACAAGCGCCCTTTTAATGGCTACATCCTCATTAATAAATTGCCCTCCTAAATATGGGGTAATTATGCCACCTTTTCTTCTAAAACAATAAATAGCATTATGAACAAGAATGATGAAGGAGGATTACGAAGAAGGGAGAAGATGTAGATAAAGACTGCATAAAAACAACGAATAATTTAATAATGTAGATACAAGCATAAGAAATTATTATTGTTAAGGATAGTTTTCGGTACTACAAGTTAATGATCTTAACATAACAATTAATACATTGTATTGCTATACAAACTTTCAACTGGGCTCCATAAGGCATTAGATGAGTTGGAAGACCCAGGCCTACATGGCTGAGGACTATGAAGCGTGAAGTAGGAGATGATGAATGAAGAAGTATTGAATTAAAAGCTCAAAAAAGAG
>NC_090728.1:187439696-187458409 GCF_036898095.1 Palaemon carinicauda | reverse complement strand
CTGTGATTTTTTTTTCCATTTATAGAATGGTGATACAATGTGATATTAATAATAATTACAATAGTAATCAACTTCATCACGATGATTCAGTGAAACAACATTCTAAATATCCTTATAATTCTATGTTTAGTATACAAAGAGAGAGAGAGAGAGAGAGAGAAGAGAGAGAGAGAGAGAGAGTTGTATTTCTTAGGGGGAAATAAAAAATAATTAAAAAATACAAAAGGACATGAATGAGAGAGAGAGAGAGAGAGAGAGAGAGAGAGAGAATTGTATTTCTTAGGGAAATAAAAGAAATTATTAAAAAATACAAAAGTATGGACATAGAGAGAGAGAGAGAGAGAAGAAGAGGGAGAAGAGAGAGAGAGAGAGATGAGAGCTACGATTGGCAAGAAAGTAAAGGCCAAGGCCCTTAGGAGCGAGCGAAAATAGCAAGATAGGGTGTGCACTAATGGTTTGGTCTGCTTTGACATTTGACAATTCCCACGATCCCTGCCTTTTACATCCGGCGACGAGGAAAAAAAGAAAAGGAAAAAAGAGAAAAGGGGAAAAAAAAAGAAAAGGGAGAATGGAAAGAAAGAAAATGGGGTTCCCATGTCGGAGAGTGACGTAATGTCCTTCATTAATTCTGGAGCTCTGCAGCTGACAAAAAGAAAGACCTGGATTATTTTGAAGGGAAAATTCTATCAGAGAGTAAGTGCCAGGAAGAAGGAGTTCCTCAGGGTAGTGTGCTGAGTGTAACCCTTTTTGCACTAGCAATTAATGGGATATCCTGAGCCATTCCCCAGGATGTTCTCTCAACATTATTTTGTGGATGATCTCTCCATAGCATTTGGCTGGAGCCAGAATGGCAATGGTTGATAAAAAACTAAAGCTCATCAATTGACAAAAATTTATCAGTGGGCCGATATGAATGGTTTTGTTTTCAAGCAGTCGGTTAGGGCAGCAAGCTTGGACTTCGTAGAAGTCTGTGGCCCAGGTTCGAATTCCGCAGCCGATCAAGTCGGGGAGCCGGACACTTTACTATCCGTGTAGACACCTCAGGATTATGTATGTAATAAACGGATAGGTTTCCTTAAAGCCAATGGATTTTACAAACTAATACATACAAAAAACAATGCCACTCCCAACACCTAAAAAACATAACAGACATCTCACACATCTCGAACTGTCGATCTAACCACGCCCGGATTCCTCGCTATGGGAGGAAGGACGCTGGTGACTGGTACAACACATGAACATACGCTACCGAGGTCTAAGCGATGCCAGGCAGGGCAGCCGATCGGGTCTACGGTCTACCCCAAAGCCAAAGCAAAAGTCCTTCAATTAGAAGGTAATCGTGCTTACCCCAGGACGAGTATTGCCTCATTAAGGTCCTTCGGTTTTGATAGTATATACTGTTTACCCCCATCCTATCTCGAGACCCATCACAGTTGACTAACAACCAGATATGATATTCACTGCTTAGATCAGTAAATGCATCCTGAATTTTAGGGAACCTACTCTTTAGTCTCGCATCCTCCGATTCGGAAATCGAAAACGAGAGAGAGAGACAGAGAGAGAGAGAGAGAGAGAGAGAGAGAGAGAGAGCGCCTTACCTTATTGCCTTATTTTTTGTTTGGGTTCCCCCAGGTCCCTCAGTGTGAGGCACCTCGTATATCCACCAGAGGGCACCTCGTATATCCACCAGAGAGAGAGAGAGAGAGAGAGAGAGAGAGAGAGAGATGATGTATTACAATCTTCCTCTAGGTTTAAATATGATTTCTATTTTGGCCAAGCCATCAAGCTCCCCTCCTATATAGCTTTTAAGCATTGTAGTGGCCTATTGGAAAAGTCCTTTCCTGACGATCTGCCGGACTGTGGTTCGAGTCCCGCTCAAACCCGATATTTTCTTATAGTGTCTACAATCTCACAATCTTTGTGAGCTAAGGATGGAAGGCTTTAGGAGAGCCTATACATCTACTTGCTGAGTCATCAGCAGCCATTTCCTGGCCCTCCCTGGTTCTATCGTAGGTGGAGAGGGGCGCTGATTAGTCTCTAGGGCACTGTCCTGCTAACTAGGGCATTGCCCCTCATGAACGCCATTTAAACTTCGCAGGGGAGGCATAGCTTGGGTAGAGAGGGCTTGGGCTCTGATCAGTGGCTACTTTCCTCTTGGTGAGGGTAGAAGAGACTCTTTAGCTATGGTAATCAGCTCTTCTAGGAGAAGGACACTCCAAAATCAAACCATTGTTCTCTAGTCTTGGGTAGTGCTATAGCCTTTGTACCATGGTCTTCCACTGTCTTGGGTTAGAGCTCTCTTGTTTGAGGGTACACTCGTGCACACTGTTCTATCTAGTTTCTCTTCCTCTTGTTTTGTTGAAGTTTTTATTGTTTATATAGGAAATATTTATCTTAATGTTATTACTATTCTTAACATATTTCATTTTTCCTTCTTTCCTTTCCTCACTGGGCTATTTTCCCTGTTGGGGCCCCTGGGCTTATAGCATCCTGCTTTTCCAACTAGGGTTGTAGCTTAGCATTTAATAATAATAATAATAATAATGATAATAATATATGATCAATAGCTATGGCATTGTCACTGTCCATTGCCTCTGCCATTCATGAGCGGCCTTTAAACCATCAAACCTCATGGGGGAGGGTTAGTGAAATTTCTATTGCTAGATTGACATTTGGCCTTCGTTTTGACTATTGTTGCAAGACGGGATTATCAAAAGAGAATTATATAACTTAAAACGTTACTTCATTAAGTCATTACTCGTCTGAAATCATAAAAACTTGATAATCCAAACAAAAGAATAGAGGAAACAGTCTCGAAATTTACAAAGGTCATTTTTCTCTTGCTTTGTATGAAAATCCTTCCGCTCTTTATCTTTATCATATATTTAAAACTCTTTCTCATGGAAAACTTTCTATTCTGCTCACGTACTTCACATCATCCTGTCAAGTTTTTTTTCCTTATCAAAACGAAATCTAACATTTATTCAATAATTAAAGTTACACAACACCTAAGACATGGTACTAAAGTAACAAGACTCTAAGACGTGGTACTTCTTAAGTAACAAGACATTTAATACGTGGTACTTCCAAGTATCAAAACACTTTATTATCATAATAGTATATTAATCATTCACTTTTGGCATGTACTAAGTAAGTAATGAAGTACATAAGGCTAACATGATAATCAGAAGTTTCCTGGTATTTATACATATACATATCTTGTCAAGCTCAGGGGGGACAGGAAGTAATCAAACCCTGGAGAGAGGGGGTACCCAGAGAGGTACACTCGGAACCACCCTCTCCCACGAATTGCCGAACCAGCGGGTTATAGTAAGTAAAGGGAGAGAGGATGGGAACGGTTGAAACTGTGTGTGTGTGTGTGTGTAAATATTTAGATGCCATTTTTGACGGCCCTAGTATGAAATAGACAGTTACACTAAAATAAGAAAGACGATGAAAAGGAAAAAATTAATAGGAATTCTTTCTCTCGCAATAAAGGTGAGAAAACCCGGGATAATAAAATATAAAAAAAAGCAATACGAAATAAATTCTAATGCAGACAGCTAAATAATGTACCCGCATAATCCCCCTTGTCTTGAACCTGGTTATTTCAATTCTCCCCTTTCAGCTTCTTTATCATTTTTATCGTTGAAAGAGAACAAAGGGAGAAAGAAGAAAGGCAGCATTGCATATCATCCGACAACAATGGTGGGCAACAACGAGGAACATTCCTCTTTGGCGAATACCGGGCACTGATATGGAATTTACGCTTTCAAATTTATATCTGCTATTATTATAGTGATTGCTATTATCGTTTTGCCATTTGGAATGTACATAATAAATAACGCAAAAAGACCTAACTGAAAAGATGATAAAAACAGATATGGGGATAAAAGATGCATTTGAATAATCCTAAGAAAAAAGAAATTCTAAAATCTCTCTCTCTCTCTCTCTCTCTCTCTCTCTCTCTCTCTCCATCAATAATCGATATCTCCAGTGCATGATTTACTGTCAACACAAACCAGGAATCACATCTCTCTCTCTCTCTCTCTCTCTCTCTCTCTCTCTCTCCATCAATAATCGTTACCAACATTGCATTATTTTACTGTCAACAACAACCCAGGAATCATCTCTCTCTCTCTCTCTCTCTCTCTCTCTCTCTCTCTCCATATATAATCGTTATCTCAACTGCATGATTTTACTGTCAACACAACCCAGTAATCGTCTCTCTCTCTCTCTCTCTCTCTCTCTCTCTCTCTCTCTCTCTATCAATAATCGTTACCAACATTGCATTATTTACTGTCAACACAACCCAGGAATCATCTCTCTCTCTCTCTCTCTCTCTCTCTCTCTCTCTCTCTGTGCGCATATCTGTACTAGTTTACCTTCTTGCTTAATGAGCTAGAATTAAAAAAAATAACATATGTATGAGAATATTCATAAAAACATGAAATCTTCCAACGGATTAAAGGTTTGACCTTTTGACCTCAAAATGACTTAATTGACTTAACATGGGATGATTGCACCCAATTAAGAAAAAGAATTAACATAAATGTCTAATTAAAAGCAATACGAGAGAGTTTAAAATCAAGCATCATGCGTGTTCTCTGTTACTGTGGTTGTGGGTGTTATGACTGATTGGAACAGGGTCGGTTAATGTTAGCTAGATTCCCATATGGGGTCATGAAAGGAAAAAAAGATTGGGGGGGGGGCTAGAAACTTTATGATTAAAATCTACTGATACATCAAACAGAAATACACATTGTGTGTGTGTGTATATATATATATATATATATATGTGTGTGTGTGTATAAAATATATATATATATATATATATTGTATATACACACATATATATGTACTGTTTATTGGGTGTGTGTTTTTTTGTCTGAGCCTGACCTGACCTACCAAAGGTAAGTCAGTTCCTTATATAAACAAAAAAAGTTTAATTAAAAACTTCAACAATAAACCCTCAAAGTTAAATTATTGATTATTTTTTTTTTATTACCTAAAGAGAATACAAACTTAAACTATTACCCGCTATAAAATCTCAAATTTATTTCAATTGTTCAATACTTCTCTTGTAGTTTATTTTCTTGTTTCCTTTCATCACTGGGCTATTTTCCCTGATGGAGACATTGGGCTTACAGCATCTTGCTTTTCCAAATACTATAGGGTTGTATATTAGCATATAATAATCATCATCATCATCTCCTCCCACGCCTTCTGAAGCAAAAGGCCTCGGGTTAGATTTCGCCAGTCATCTCTATCTTGAGAGTTTATATCAATACTTCTCCATTCATCATCTCCTATTTAACGCTTCATATTCCTCAGCCATATAGGTCTGGGTCTTCCAACTCTTCTAGTGCCTTCTGAAGACCAATGAAATGGGGAGTACGAAGAGCATGACCAAACCATCTCCATCTACCCCTCACCGTGATCTCATCCACATAAGCATATTAATAATAATAATAATAATAATAATAATAATAATAATAATAATAATAATAATAACCAGCATCCCAGAACTTCCTCTTATCTGACACCAGCCTCCATGGAGGCAGAAATAAAAGAGTAATGTCATTCCCAGATATTCTTTCATCCTCCCATTTAACGCTTTATATTCCTCAGCCATATAGGCCTGGGTCTTCCAACTCTTCTAGTGCCTTCTGGAGCCCAATGAAATGGGGAGAGCGAAGAGCATGACCAAACCACCTCCATCTACCCCTCACCATGATCTAATCCACATAATAATAATAATAATAATAATAATAATAATAATAATAATAAGCATCCCAGAACTTCCTCTTATCTGACACCAGCCTCCATGGAGGCAGAAATAAAAGAGTAAATGTCATTCCCAGATATTCTTTCATCCTCCCATTTAACGCTTCATATTCCTCAGCCATATAGGCCTGGGTCTTCCAACTCTTCTATTGCCTTCCGGAACCCAATGAAATGGGGAGAGCGAAGAGCATGACCAAACCACCTCCATCTACCCCTCACCATGATCTCATCCACATAATAATAATAATAATAATAATCCCAGAAAACCATCTCCAACTACCCCTCACCATGATCTAATCCACATAATAATAATAATAATAATAATAATAATAATAATAATAATAATAATAATAATAATCCCAGAACTCCCTCTTACCTGACACCAGCCTCCGTGGAGGCAGAAATAAAAGAGTAAATGTCATTCCCAGATATTCTTTCATCCTCCCATTTATTGTTGTATCATGTTTACCGCAGTTTTAACCCTCTGACCTACACCTACGGGCAACGTCATGTGCTGGGAACCTGATCTCGTAAAAAGCATCCCCATGATGATGCATATCCAACCATCTTGATTGTGTGTGTGTGTGAGAGAGAGAGAGAGAGAGAGAGAGAGAGATTTTGGATGAATCAAAGATATTAAAGTTAGAGCAAATTCGTTAAAACGATTAGTGTGTTTTTATGACTAAATTGTTCTCTCTCTCTCCTCTCTCTCTCTCTCTCTCTCTCTCTCTCTCGAGAGAGAGAGAGAGAGAGAGAGAGAGAGAGAGAGAGAGAGTTGCAAGGATTTAGGATGTATCAAAGACTTTTTAAGTGAATACGCGGAAACTTCATTTGCTCTTGGATAAAGATAATCAGTTTAAACGTTTAAAGAGTTTTCATGACCTTGTCTAACTTATTTTTAAGAGAGAGAGAGAGAGAGAGAGAGAGAGCGAGAGAGAGAGAGAGAGAGAGAGAGAGAGAGTTGCAAGGATTTTTGGATGAATCAAAGACCTTTACGTTAGAGCAAAATCCGTTTTAAACGTTTAATGTTATGATCCTGTCTAACTTATTCTTGAGAGAGAGAGAGAGAGAGAGAGAGAGAGAGAGAGAGAGAGAGTTGAAATTATTTTGAATGAATCAAAGACTTTTTAAGTGAATACGCGGAAACTTCATTTGCTCTTGGGTAGAGATAATCAGTTTAAACATTTAGACAGTTTTCATGACCTTGCCTAACTTATTCTTAAGAGAGAGAGAGAGAGAGAGAGAGAGAGAGAGAGAGATAGAGAGAGAGAGAGAGAGAGAGAGAGAGAGAGAATTTTTGATGTCTTAAAAACCTTTTAGTGTATCCGCTAAGACTCCCATTTGCTCTTAGGTAGAGAGAATTAGTTTAAACGTCTAGAGTTTTTTCATGACCTTGTCTAACTTATTCTTGAGAGAGAGAGAGAGAGAGAGAGAGAGAGAGAGAGAGAGAATGACTCTGCAGAATAATTTGGCTCCAGCTAGGTTAGATTAACCCTTTGAGGCTCATTGATGATATCAAAATCATACTCTATTCTCTTTCTCTACCTACAGGGGAGAGTCACAATACGTTATTATCCAGTTCACCATTCAACAGATGCAAAACGGGATGAAAGGTCTTTTTTTTCTAGGTCTCGTATCGATTGAAGCTTTCCGGTTGAGACGAGAGTGGTACCATGCTACTTTGAGAGAGAGAGAGACTTTAAAAATGAAACATACCAGATCATGTAGGTAACATGTCTGCTTAAAAAAATCAGTCATATTAAACAGAACATAAAAACCAAGCATATAAAAAAATAAAACCTAATAGCAAAGGCAAAAAAAAAAAAAAAACATCAACTGGCATGTCTGCTTATCAATACCAGTTATATTAAACATAACATTAAAAAACAAGATTATAAAAAACAAATAAAACATAATAGCAAAGAGAAAAAAACAAAAACAACAACAAGAACACAAAAGGTTAAGGGGAAACAGTAAGGTAATAATATAATGTTATGGGATGCACAGCAGTCTCAACTCCCCCCCCCCCCCCCACTTTCCCAGTATCCTCTTCGAATCGAGAGCTGCTACAGGTGTTTTCCCACGCTTTACGCTCTTCCTTCCACAACCCCCCTCCCACCTCCCAACCCCCTTTTTCATAACCCCACACACATACAACTGCTGCTACTCACCACCAGGGTTTTCTTTCTTCCTCTTTTCCACCTGTTCTTATATGTGATAATTGTGTGTGTGTGTGTGTGTGTGTGTGTGTGTATGTGTGTAAACCTGTATCTTATTTTGGAAAAGATATATTTCTTTGATATGAATAAAAGGTTTTCAGGATATAAATGTGAAATTGGTGTGTGTGTGTGTGTGTGTGTGTGTGTAAACCTGTATATCAATGTTTAAAAAATTATATTTATCTGATATGAATAAAAAGTTTTCAGCATAGAAATGTGAATTTGTGTGTGTGTGTGTGTGTGTGTGTGTGTGTGCGCGCGCGCGTGTCAATTTTGAAAAAAAAATATATTTCTTTGATATGAATACAAAACTTTCAAGATAGAATTTTGAATTGGTGTGTGTGTATCTCAATTTGGAAAAAAATATATATTTCTTTAATATGAATAAAATGTTTTCAGGATAGAAATGTGAATTGATCTATAACATCCTTTATATAACTGCTAAATATGGAATTACCTCCTTCTGAAAAATTGATAAATCAAGAAACTGCTGAATAAACGAAAATATCATCTCGAAATGCTGATTCAAAAATTCACCTTTTGATCAAACTGTTTAGTGAAGTAACCTACCTAATTTAAGAATAAATCACTTTGTCAAAATACTAGTAAATTCTATTAATTAAAGGAAAGAAACATGAAACTATTTTCATCAAATGAATAAAAATAATTAAAATTAATTCAAAACCTCAGCGCCCAATTCGTATCTGGAGACAAATGCGTATCAAACAAAACAAAAGGAATAATAACCAAATAAAATACAAGGGACTAGAGGAGTTGGAAGACCCAGGCGTACGTGGCTGAGGACTATGCAACGGAGATGATGAATGGAGAAGTATTGATTTTAAAGTTCAATATAGAGACTGGTGAAATATAACTGAGGCCATTTGCGTCAATAGGCGTAGGAGGAGATGATGATGATGAATATAAAACAATAATGTCAACAATCTAAAATACAAGGGACTAGAGGAGTTGGAAGACCCAGGACTACGTGGCTGAGGACTATGAAACGTGAAGTAGATGATGAGGAATGGAGAAGTATTGATTTAAAAGCTCAAGATAGAGACGACTGATGAAATCTAACCGAGGCCATTTGCGTCAATGGGCGTAGGAGGAGATGATGATGATGATGAAAATACAACAATAATCTCAACAATCTAAACGATTTTAATCCTCCTTTGTTACTAAAAAACCTTGACCTGGTTAGGAGAAACATCAAAGACATATTTCAAGAAGAGAAAAAAAAGATGAGAACAAACAATAAAAGAACGATTAACGAACACAGACAAGAACAAGAGACACTAAATGCTCCAGCATAAAAGGACAACAGAAAGGAAACAGATATATTCAATTAAAAGAAAGAAAAAAAACGCATTAGCATACAATGGCTTTCTCAAGCACACTCCATCCTCGTCCGACCAGACAGAGATAAAGGAAAAAAAAAAAAAAAAGAGGTAAAAGAGAAAGGAAAAAAGAAAAAAGAAAAAGAGGAAGAGTGAAGGACAGTACAAACGAAATCTGAATATCAGTGAATGGGACTTATTTATACATTATGCAAGAGGTCATTCATAAACCTGTCAGCTGACGAGCACACTCTTTGCTCATGATGAACTGAAGCTGTCAAAGGAATGAGGTTTGTGGGTCTCTCTCTCTGTCTGTCTGTCTGTCTGTCTCTCTCTCTCTCTCTCTCTCTCTCTCTCTCTCTCTCTCTCCAGTCCATCTGGAATTAAAAACAAATAAGATGATAATCTTCCTTTCCGAGACGGACCAAGAGGGATCTCTCTCTCTCTCTCTCTCTCTCTCTCTCTCTCTCTCTCTCTCTCATTTATACTCAGACTACAATTAAAGATAAGATAAAAAATCATTCTTTTCATAATGGAGCAATCATTCTTACAAAGTAATTTCAGGACTGATTTATTTATAATCGGTGTATAGATTAAACACAATGTATTCACATCACACCCGGTACAAACTGATGAAACACACACACACATATATATATATATATATATACATATATATATATACATATATATATATATATATATATATAGATAGATAGATAGATAGATAAATAGATAGATAGATAAATTTTGCACATTTAGATGTTTTTCATATTCAATTAAGCCATAAATTTCAATACATTATAGTCTGGATTTTCTTACCGACCTAGGGATCAGAGCCCCAAGCGAAACTACCCAAAGACAATAGTTTCTGACCGGCCGGGAATCGAACCCTGGTCCGGGAAACTTATAATACCAGTGACCTCCCACTTAGCCACGAAGAAAGATACGTATATACAGCTTGTGTGTGAGAGAGAGAGAGAGAGAGAGAGAGAGAGAGAGAGAGAGAGAGACTCGACATTAATTGCCCTTCACGTCTGACCTCTCCGTTTTGTTTTGGCGAAGCATTTCCTCCCATCTGAACCATAAGCCACGGAAGAGGGATCCAAACCGGTCGTTTGCCAGCAATTAGGGAGTCGTGATCATCGTGGCCCTTCCTTCATTTTCCGTGTAATTGTCCTATTTCCGATCTACTACGATAGGCGCGCGCCCTTTCCTCCCGGAGGACAGGTGAAGCGTGGCTTTTCCTCTGTAACTCGTTTTTACCTACGCCAACGAAGTTTGGAGGAGGTTATGTTTTAACCCGTGTTAGCGTGTTTGTTTGTGAACAGCTTCCTGGCCACAATTTTAATCGTAGGGTAATGAACTTACAGGGATTAACTTATATGTAAAAAGCTGGAAATTATTAAATTTTGAAAGGTCAAGATCACGCAAAATGCCTAATTCACGCAATCAGCCATAAATTTGGATATCGTTGTCACATCGTTAAAGTGTCTGAAAATCCACACCAATTAATAGATGTTAAGGTCAAAGGTCAAACTCGAGCAATAGGTCGAGCAATATGCTGCCACGATGGAGGTCTGCGCTCTATTGGGTGCCTTAATAGCTTTTCGTATATTCCTAACACTAAACATTTCTACTAAATCAGCTTCATTATATTGCCTAGCCTTCGCTTGTTTCAAAAGGCGGTTTTTTTTAGTTTATTTCGGTACTAGTTGTACCGAAGCCGTCAACAATGACGTCTAAATATTTAGATAGATATGCACATACAAGCGCACACAGATTCAACCCTTTCAAAATCCCTTCCCCCTTTCCTAACTACACCACGCTGGTTCGGTATTTTATGGGAGTATGTGGTTTCAAAGTGTACCTCTCGAGATAACCCCTCTTATCAAGGTTTGACTAATCACTCTCCCCCCTAAGTGTGGCAGGATATATATATATATATATATATATCATATAGACACTTTCTATTCATGTGTGTGTGTAAGGAGCACATTAGTCACGTGAAGAAGCTCATACAGACCAAGACAGAGCTACAACCACGAGCACTTTGGTTCTCACGTCAACAGGTGAGTGAGTTCCAGTTATTTCCTGAGTCCTTGGCGGTTGCCTCCACTAATTCAATAACAGCTCAAGCAGTTGGTATTTTGGGTTAAATACATCGCTCGGCAATGCATATTCAAATGTTTCTTTAACTAACTCCACAGATTGGCATTCGAGGAAAAGGGAGTGGCACTGCTTATACACACACATTTATTTATATATATATGTGTATATATATATATATATATATATATGTGTGTGTGTGTGTGTGTGTGTACATTCCACCATTCCCACTCTCTCCCCCTTTGCCTAACTACATCCCCTATCACCAGGGTATGACTACATAAAGTTCTAACTTAGCTATTAAAGAAAACGTATTTATCTCCAATTGTCTTCTCTTTTCTTACCCAAATGACAATTTAACGTAAAGAAAAAATTAAATAAAAAAAACGGGAAAAAACTCTAGGTGTTGCAGGAAGACCAGCGAATCGAAGACGTTAATTTTCTTGAGACTCCAGAGGAAGCTATCTTTACTTTTTTATGCAAATCTGTCCCTTTCTCCCCTAAACAACCACCTAACAGATAGGATGACCCTCGGATACTTCTTCATAAAGATCCTAGAAAAAGTTCCCGAAACCCAGAAAAGGTCCCTGTAACTCCCCCCAAAAAGTCAATGTACAACTTAAGGTTGCAGGACGCTCATTTCAAAAGGCCCCCCCAAAATTCTTTGTACACTTTAAGGTCCCAGGACCCTCACTTCAAAAAGTGCCCCAAAAATTCTATGTACACTTTAAGGTCCCAGGACCCTCACTTCGAAAGGTCCCCCCAAAAATTTACGTACATCCTAAGGTCCTAGGACGCTCACTTCAAAATGTCCCCCAAAAATTTCTATGTACACCCTAAGGTCCCAGGACGCTCACTTTAAAAGATCCCCAAAAAGGTCCACGTACATCTTAAGGTCCCAGGACGCTCACTTTAAAAGATCCCCAAAAAAGGTCCACGTACATCTTAAGGTCCTAGGACGCTCACTTCCAAATGTCCCCAAAAAGTCTTTGTAAACCTAAATGTCCTAGGACACACCCTCCGAAAGGCCCCCGAAAATAGTCTATGTACACCTTAAGGATCCAGGACATTCACTTTGAAAGGTTCCCCAAAAAGTCTATGTACACCTTAAAGTTCCAGGACGCCCGCCTCCTAAGGTCCCTAAAAAAAGCCATACGTACATTTTAAGGTCCGAGGACGTCCACTTCAAAAGGTCCCCAAAAAAGTCTACGTAAACCTAAAGGTCCTAGGACACTCCCTCCGAAAGGCCCCCGAAAAAAGTCTATGTACACCTTAAGGCTGCAGGACGCTCACTTCGAAAGGTCCCTCCCAAAAAGTCCCTAAACCACATCCCAATTAAACCCATCATTGTCCTCAGCCGCTGAGGTAATCGTTACGGGAATTAGGCGACCATTTATTTTAAGGTCGCAATTTTATGCAAATTTATTCGACATGTTAATGATCGTTCAGCTTAGTCATAAATCACTTTCATTTTCCGTGTTAGGTTAGCAATGCCTCGATAATTATTTACTAGCAAGGCCTATTCTGTAGGTCTTCATTACTAGTGAACTAAAAGTAATGTTTAGATAAGAACACCATACGGTATCTAGTGTAATTAAATAGTATATCGACGTCAAAGCAATTTAGCAATGCTTCAAGTAATGCTTCACCATATATATATATATATATATATATATATATATTTATATATATATGTATGTATGTATGTATATATACACATATATATACACATACATACATACATACACACACATGTATATATATGTGTGTATATATATATTATATATATATATATATATATATATATATAAGTATGTCATGCTAAAACAAGTTTTTAGAAACAGTCAAACAAGGATGCATTGCTCTATCAGAAAACGAGTAATGTTCCAATAGTAAAAAAAAATGTGTTTCAACAGTAAAAAAAAAAAAAAGGCACGCTACTTTGAGTAACGTGTCGAATAAGTGACACTTTCCTAAAAACTAAATCTTTTGTTCCATAAAAACAATGAAGTTAAAAAAAAAATCCATAAGATGAGGCAGATTCATCTTACAAACGGCCTTGACAACGGTGTCGTGTGTCATCCTAAAATTTGTATCTATTTTCCTGTAATTAGAACATTTCTACTTCACACCTGTTTGCATTATGCTTTGTTGACATCTTCGTGTATTGTCTTCGGCAAAGTTATAATTTTCCTTTTGTTCTATAGTTTGGTTTCTGTTTAAGATGTCGATGCGTTGTCTGTTTACTTTTCTCAAGTAAAACTCGTTCTTGATAGCGTTCATCATAGGCAGCTAAAAATTTACATTTTGAACAGTGAATATTTTTAAAACTAATTAAAAGAAATAAATTCAAATATTCAACTATTAAGAAAAAAAAAAGTCCGTATATGAGTTTACTTTATTTACATACTTTGGTTTTTTATCTTTTTTAAATAGCTTCTTATTAAAAAAAATGTTCTTGTCCAATAAAGTAATCATCATTTCAACACATGAAATCCTTTTTTTTATGCAAGCTTGATGCTATATGTCTTATCTTGAATGAATATACATTTTAACAACAAACCTCTGAATAGGAATGGAGTATGTAGAGACTAACACATGAACATACACAGATACTGAAACTTAAATATAAGTATAAATTCTATTATGTCCACCGTATTTCAATACTATTGCTTTATTTTTCAACTTAACTAAATTAGAATAATTTCGGCGATACTAGAAAACGTATTTTACATAAACGACCATTGTACATATGCAAGTAATTGTACTTATACATAATGAAAAACCACTCGTGCATAAAAAAAAAAAAAAAAAATCAATGAATCAGATGTCCAAGTATTGGAGTTTTAATCGATATGACGAATATAACTACTTTATATAAATAATAGCACCTCTTCTAGGAGAAGGACACTCCAGAATTCTTATCTAGTCTTAGGTAGTGCCATAGCCTGTGTACCATGGTCTTCCACTGTCTTGGGTTATATTTCTCTTGCTTGAATGTACACTCGGGCACTCTATTCTATCTTCCTTCTCTTCCACTCGTTTTGTTTGTTTTTATAGTTTATATTGAAAATACTTGCATTAATGTTATTACTGTTCTTAAAATATTTTATTTTTCCTTGTTTCCTTTCCTCCCTAGGCTATTTTCCCTTTTGGAGCACCTGAGCTTATAGCATCCTGCTTTTCCTATTAGGGTTGTTGCTTAGCAAATAATAATAATAATAATAATAATAATAATAATAATAATAATAATAATAATAATAATAATAATAACAGAAAGACTATTCATAACATAATAGAAAACTGTGCCATTGAAAGATTTCAAATATAACAAGTCTCTTCAGAATGACACGTAATATTCTTACGGGGTCAGGTGGAATACTATAAAATGAAGTCACGCTTACCTGCCCGGCCACCGTTAGCGAAGGGCGGACTGAGGGCGGTCAGCTGGTGCATCACGGGCGTGGGAAAGTAGGTGGTAGGTGTCAAAAGTTTCTTCACACGTTGACTCTTGACAGATGGGTTGAAAATGACAGTAGGGTTTTTTTTTTGGGGGGTGGGAGAGTGGGGGGTGGGGGAGAGTGGGGGGAGGGGGGTGGAGTGGGCAGTCACCTACCATTGACGTCACGAAGGTGCGCAGTAACTCAGAGACGGTCTAACCCGGTATTCTTTTAACCCTGGTGTGGAGGTCCAAGTTAAGAGTTCACGAAGTTCATTCAATTCATTACCTTTGTGGTCTCGTCTTTTAATTTAAGCCTTAGCTGTCTGGAATTAGGCTTAGTGGATGATAGTGAATTCACTATGTCGGAATACTTACCGTTTCATTGGTGAACTAAATTCACTTAGTGAATTCACTATGTCAGAATATTTACCGTTTCATTGGTGAACTAAATTGATTTAATAAATTCACTGTCTGAATATTTACAATATCGAAGGTGAATAAAATTCACTTTGTGAATTCACTGTGTCGGAATATTTTGTTTCGAAGGTCAATCAATTTAACTTAATAAATTCACTATTCCTGAATATTTACAGTATCAAAGGTGAAAAAAATTCACTTTGTGAATTCACTATGTCGGAATATTTTGTTTCAAAGGTGAACAAAATCAACTTAATAAATTCACTATTCCTGAATATTTACAGTATCAAAGGTGAACAAAATTCATTGTAAATTCACTATTCTGGAATATTTAGTTTCAAAGGTGAACAAAATTCATTTAGAGAATTCACTGTCGGAATATCTATTGTCTTAATGGTGAACAAAAATAAAACGACCTTAAGAATAACATGGTTCAAACCTATGCTTTTTACTCACAATAATAATAATAATAATAATAATAATAATAATAATAATAATGATAAAGTATTCAGTAACAGGACAGATTTTAAGTATAGAAACAACAATAATAATAATAATAATAATAATAATCATAATAATAATAATAAATAACTATTCAGTAACAGGATAGACTTTAAGTACAGGGGCAATAATAATAATAATAATAATAATAATAATAATAATAATAATAAATAACTATTCAGTAACAGAACAGACTTTAAAAACAGAGGCAAAAATAATAATAATAATAATAATAATAATAATACTATTAACAATAATAATACTATTAACAATAATAATAATAATTATTATTATTATTATTAATAATAATAATAAAGTATTACAAAGTAATAAATTACAGGACAGCCTTTTCTGTACAGAAGCAGGTAAGGCATCAGGACACATCGCTACTGATATAATTATCGTGTTTATCCGAGTACCATAGTTCCATTTCCGGGGGTGTACCTTAATTAGGGCTTTCCTTGCCAGAATCTGGACGCTCGTTCAGAATAAGGGATTTTTCTCTTTGTGAATACGCAAGGATTTGATTATTTAATTACACACAAACCCTTGTTCGTTAAGATATTTGTATAGTTTCAATAAAATACAAATAGAAGGTAAAAAGTCGTTATTTTACACGTATTTAAATGCAAGCGCAAACTCACACATACACACACACACACACACACACACATATATATATATATATATATATGTGTGTGTGTGTTAGAGTGTGTGTGGACTAGAAACAGCGGCATTTTTCTTGTATATATATATATATATATATGTGTGTGTGTGTGTGTGTGTGTATGTGTATATATAATAGTATATATACATAAAGACACGTA
Organism: Palaemon carinicauda; assembly: GCF_036898095.1. Lineage (NCBI taxonomy): Eukaryota > Metazoa > Arthropoda > Malacostraca > Decapoda > Palaemonidae > Palaemon > Palaemon carinicauda. The sequence continues at coordinate 187,441,767 of NC_090728.1, read as the reverse complement.
CATGAATAACAAATTATGATAAAACATCCGGGTTATACATACACAGGCATATGAATCAAAGATTACGCCAACGTATTCATCTTACACTGTACAGTACCGTAAACCTATAACTTTGTAAACCCTTCTATCTTTATCACACAGAATTCTAAAAGCTTTAATCCCATTTCACACATTACTCAATAAATCCTCTTTACCGGAATAAATTTCGCCACGCCGTCCTTCCCTTGAGGTCGCATTTATTCAGTAGGATTTGATAAATGTCCTAATTCCTATTGAAAACGATCACATTACTACGTTGAACCACAGAGTAATCCTTCCATGTCAAGAGAAATTAATTTTATTATCATTATTAACATTAATATTATTATTCATCATTATTATCAACCTATCATTATTATAATAATAAGACCCAGGACTACATGGCTGAGGCAAAGAAGCGCGAAGTAGGAGATAATGAATGGAGAAGTATTGAATTAAAAGCTCAAGATAGAGATGACTGGCGAAATCTAACCAAGGCCCTTTGTGTCAATATGCATAGGAGTATATGATGATGATGATGAAGATTATTATTATTATTATTATTATTATTATTATTATTATTATTATTATAAGCTTAACTACAACTCTAGTTGGAAATGCAGGCTGCAATAAGGCCAAGGACCAAGGGCACCACAACATGGAAAAGAGCCCAGTAAGGAAAGGAAACAAGGAAATAAATAAACTACATGAGAAGAAATGAACTACATAAACTATAAAAACTTTAGAAAAACACGAGGAAGAGAAATAAGATAGAATAGTGTGCCAGAGTGTACCTTCAAGCAAGAGAACTCTAACCCAAGACAGTGGAAGACCATGGTACAGAGGCTATGGCACTACCCAAGCCTAGAGAACAATCACTTGATTTTGGAGTGTCTATCTGCTATTAGTATTATCAAGGTTATTAGCATCATTATCACTGTCAATGAATTTGGACCATTTAATAAAAAGTTTGAAAAATACTCTGAAAATGCAATGACATATTTTGGCAAGCTTTTGCATATTCATATTACACAAACAAATGATTGTCATTATAAATCATTGCAGTACGGAACTTTAACTGCAAAAAAGACACTCTCTAAAAGACTTAACTTTTAGTTATGGGTAAAACAAATAAGCTAATATATATCACGGAAGTGACCCCAAATAGAATGTAATTTCATACGAGAAAAAAATCCCCCCCCCAAAAAAAAATATATAAATAGTACTATATTATACCTACAATATATCTGTGTGTATACAAATACACACACACACACACACACACACATATATATATATATATATATATATACATATATATACACATACATACATATATAAATATATATACATATATATTTATATATATATATGTATATATATACATATATATTTATATATATGTATATATATATACATATATATATATATATATATACATATATATATATATATATATATATATATATATATATATATATATATATACAAAACGACATTAAATAAATGCTCTTCTTTGGAACCTACATGTTACACGACCCTTAATGAATTCCCAGTCTTATTTGGGGACGGAGCCATCCTTCCTTATTTTTCCCCCACCCGTCACAGGAGTCATTTCCATTTACCAAGACTCAATTGGAATTCTGCAAGGCACCGACATCGCCTTCATTTCCTCTCCATTCCTCATTCCATAATTCAGGGATCCAGGATTCCATGGTCTTCGTCTTCAGCTCTCATAACACGCGCAATAAAAGGGTAGAGGTCATAAGAAACATTCTTCCTATTCACATAATTAATCTATTACATTTTCATTATTTATTTATTTTTCTGCGTATATTTTTCTTACAATATTTTTTCAGTTTTTTTTATATTCCTATTTACATAATTCTATTCATCTATTTTTTTCTTAACTATTTTTGTGTAAACATATTTTCTCTTATAAAAATTCTTTTTCGACCCTACAGTGCAAGTTGCCAGTTTATGAACAAATTTTAACTACACAACATAGCAAAGGTTACAGATGCTCACCAAAACGTCAGTCTGTCAACCCCCC
>NC_090728.1:187422196-187432196 GCF_036898095.1 Palaemon carinicauda | reverse complement strand
GGTCAAACGAATCCTATCTGACTCGGCGGGTTTATTCAAGCTGGGCATCTCCCGTAGGAGAGGAAATTCGTCATGATAATTACGACCTTGTAAACAGAGAGAGAGAGAGAGAGAGAGAGAGAGAGAGAGAGAGAGAGAGAGAGAGAGAGAGAGAGAGAGTCAGAAAATTTGGGTCATTGCATTATGACTTCAAAAACCATTAGGATGAGAAACAAAGTGATGATAAGACATTTACATTTAAATTCACTGATCTTGACCATTTCCGAAGAAAGCAAAGAGGTACCTGCAATAAATATATATTAAGCGAAGACGAATTTTATAGGAAAGGCATAAAAATTAGGAAAAGCATAAAAATCAGCGAAAAAAAAAACTATAGAACTTTTAAATCATCCTTAAATAAGACTTTTTAAGTACGATACAGATAATTATTCCAAGGCAAATCTGTTTAAAGGTTAAAAGGCCGCTCATGAATGGCAGAGGCAAGGGACAGTGACATTGCTCTATCAAGCAGGACAGTGCCTTAGAGACTGACCATATGTAGATACGATCAACGCCCAAGCCCCTTTCTCCATCCAAGCTAGGACCAAGGAGGGTCAGGCAATGGCTGCCGATGATTCAGCAGATAGACCTATAGGCTCCCCCAAACCCTGTTCATGGATGGGAGGAGAGGGAGTAGTCACACCATGGTGAGAGAAAGTTGAGAAAGGTTGAAGTTTTGTGTACGTGTACATATCTACCTAAACATCTAGCCGTAATTTTTTCCGGGTCGCGTATACTAGCATTGAATTAAAGTAGGCAAAATGAATAAACAAAACAAGAAACAAAGTATGGCTGTCTTTGTGTGAGGAGGAAATGCTTGGAGGAGGAGTTGCCCGTCGGAGTCGTGACTGGAGGAGTAATTGGGAGTAGCCGAGAGTCCTCTCCGACCCTCCTCCACATTACCACTCCCTTCAGAGGATGTGGTTTACGTTGTGCCAGAGGAGCAAAGTCATGACACACACACTGAACTAACCCACATCAGTCAATATTCTTTAAAGAATTAAAGATTAATTTAATTCTGAGGATTACATGTTTTAAATAATTAAAGATTAATAACTTAATTCTGAAAATTAAATGTTTGATTCTAAATAGAAACCATTATATATATATATATATATATATATATATATATATATATATATATATATATATATACAGTATATATATATTATATAATTCCACCTGGCTATGCCTTTCTGAAGGAGCTTCAGAAAATTCCTCGATAAAATTAGTTAAATCACAAACTAGCAGCTAATTAACAGAAAGTCCTTAGATAGAATTAAAATCAAATCACAAAATAGCAACTAACTAATAACGCAAAACGTATGAAATTAAACTCGTGAATGAGCTGAAAGGGAAAGCGTCTTCCCATTTCAACGTAGTCTGAGCTAGGTGTACTCCATAGAAAACGGGAAATATTTCTACAAACTCTATGGGGTTTCACTGCCATTGTTCACTTCAGTATAATGTTCCTTGCTAATACAGCCTGTTTAATACTACAGATAGACTAAAATTTATTTTCTATTCTCTGAAAATAATTTTCACTCCGGTCTTTGCAAATCGGGGTTTAGGATAATATAATAAGCGATGGATATAAAAGTATGAAAAAATAGCGGTAAAATTACATTACATTATCAAAGAAAAAGTTAGCCAATATTGATTGGTGGCTGCGAAATCATAAATTATTTTTCATACCATAAACTATTGATAAAAAATAAAAGTACAATAAAATCAAAATGTAAATATTAAACTATATAACAAGGAAAAAAAATTAAAACCAACAAAGAAGTTAATTTTTCTCTATTCTTACCCAACGAAATCCTAAAACTTAACATAATCTTTTAAAATGGTAAGACCATAAACCGATCAAAACAAATACCAACATATAACACACGTGAGTCACGAAACTGGACAGAAAACAAAGACCAAAAAAAGGGGGAAGACGAACGAAGGAACTAAATTATCATTTCCCAAAACAATTTGACGGATGTGGTTGCACAAGTAACCTTGATCATGAGAAGCGAGTCTGGTGTTACACTTTTGATTAAACAAACCTTTGAGAGAGAGAGAGAGAGAGAGAGAGAGAGAGAGAGAGAGAGAGAGAGAGAGAGAGAGAGAGAGAGAGAGAGAGAGAGAGAGAGGGGGGGGGGGTAAAGTTCACAAACATGATTGGCTTTTGTGTGTACTTTTGAAAGTCTATAAAAGCATACTCTTAAGATATAAAAGAGTAATTATTTAGGTAAAAATCAGTACGGTAACACACTCGCACGCGGACACACACACACACACACACATATATATATATATATATATATATATATATATATATATATATATATATATATATATATATATATATATATATAAATATATATATATATATACATATATATATATATATCTGTATATACATGCATATCCAGATAGACATCGATGTGTCTATATCATGTAGAGATTTAAAAAATTCCAATAAAATATTAATCGGATCAGGAAATGAAAAAAAAATCTAAAGAACTACTTAAAATCAAACAAAAATCAATTATAGCAAAAAAAATCAATTCATAAATATATAATTATTTAAAAAAAAAACAGCCCTGTTGATAATAAAACAATTTTTAAACTGGACCTTTGCATTTAAATCAGTTTCAAAACTCAATAAAAATTACATTGAATCACAGAGAATCTACCTTTGGCAAAAGCACTAGAATGATATATTCTAAATTTATAATGGAACGTGAAACTATAACTTGGATATATATATATATACATATATATATTGTATATATATACATTTAAATTTTTCCGTTTCAGTTTCATTCGAAATTTCTTCAGGTTTATTTGTTCGCAGTCCTTCAGTTCTATTACTCAATTAATCCTTTGTTCTTCCACCATCATATCTATTATCCCACAGACTCCCACCGCAATGGGATTCATCCCACGCACCTCTCTCTCTCTCTCTCTCTCTCTCTCTCTCTCTCTCTCTCTCTCTCTCTCTCCGCACATACACACAACCGCATACATATATAAAACATACACATATGTATATCTTGGTATATAAATATAATCAGATATACATATAATGATGAATGGAGAAGTTTTGAATTAAAAGCTCAAGATAGAGACGACTGGCGAAACCTAACCGAGGCCCTTTGCGTCAATAGGCGTAGGAAAAGATGGAGATGATGATGATGATGATGATGATGATATAGACACGCATACATACATTATAGTTAAGATATAATTATACGTATATTGCATAGATCTTGTGATTTGTGACAGGTACAAAAATTACAGGTCTTCAAAAGCAAATTACTAAAAATAGAATTGAATGACAACAAATAAGTCTATGATGTTCTGGCATTTTTTTTAAATCAACGTTTTCTAATAAGCCCCTTAATTCCTAAACTAATCCCGAAAACCTTAGATATTTTCTTACAATAAACTCCGAGTACGTACAAAAGAAAAAACAATTCTTATAACATCTTCGTTTATATTTATCGCCAAAGATAAAAAAAATTTTCACTTATTCTGTACCTCCTCATATATAACTTCTATATAACTTCAGTTATTTATTTCTAATATCCATTGGGAGAAGAGAGAGAGAGAGAGAGAGAGAGAGAGAGAGAGAGAGAGAGAGAGAGAGAGAGAGAGAGGAAAGGTTGAATAATGCTATTCTTTCAGTCTGTCATTGAGAGAGAGAGAGAGAGAGAGAGAGAGAGAGAGAGAGAGAGAGAGAGAGAGAGAGAGAGACTGTGGAAAGGTTACGAGTAAAGTTGTAAGGATCATGGGTTAGCATAACCCCTTGGAGGAACCCTAAACCCCCCCACCCCCGCTTCTCCTAGGATATAAAGGCACCCACATAACCCCTCCCCTCTCCTTCATTTCCTTTACTCTCGAACCCTCATCGTAACGATGTCCTTGAATCAGCCCTATTTTGTTTTTCACCTGGCTGCCTTCGGCTTCGTCCCGTCTGGAGTTGTCTCAAGGTTTTCCACTACTATTACTACTACTAATACTACTACTATAACCACTGCCATTACTACAGCTGCTATTTCTGTTGCTACTATCGCTAATGACAGGTCTTGCTACTGTTCCTTTGTTTCCTCCAGTTCCGTGGGATCGTGATTTGTACTGACATCTGTTTATGATTTGAATCATAGAAATTACTGTTGAATACATTGCTAATCTGTATCATTCATTATTATTTCTTTTATTTTACGGATTCATGAACAAAGGTCATTATTATTAATTGCTAAGCTACAACCCTAGTTGCAAAAACAGGATGCTATAAGCCCAGGGTCCCCAACAGGGAAAATAGCCCTGTGAGTAAAGGAAACAAGGAAAAAATAAAATAGTTCAAGAACAGTAACTATATCAAAATAAATATTTCCTACATAAACAATAAAAACTTTAACAAAACAGGAAGAGATATTAGATAGAATAGTGACATACTCTTTCCGAATGAAAGGAAGCCCAAGGTACCAATTATCAAAATAAAAACGAAACTAAATGGATAATTCCTTACACTATTTATCACAATGTTGTTACTATTTTTAAAATACTTCATTTTAATGTTAATAACTTCAGTTGTAATCTATTTATTTCCTTATTTCCTTTCCTCGCTGGGCTATTTTCGTTGTTGGAGCCCTTGGGCTTGTAGCATCCTGCTTTTCCAATTAGGGTTTTAGTTTAGCAAATAATAATAATAATAATAATAATAATAATAATAATAATAATAATAATAATAATAATAATAATAAAGCCACTAGCCCATGCCAATGTAAAAATGAATTGTAATCTTAATAAAAAAATACAAAATCAAGAAAAAAATTATCAATGCAAAGTAAATAAAATATAAAAGAGAGGCACATGGGTAAAACTTGGCTTTGCAATCATATTCTAATAACAGCGTTTATTCTAAACAATCTAATTCCTAAGTAACTAGAGGCACTCCGTAGAGCGCAGACCTGCGCCACGGCAGCTTATTTATCGACCTTTTGCTCGACCTTGACCTTTGACCTACGACTTTCAAAATCGAATTACTTCTACGTCTCAACATAGCAATTAATCCCTGAAATTTTCACTACTCTATGAGGAAAATTGTGGCCAGGACGTTGTTGACACACACACACACACACACACACACACACACACACACACAAACAACGGTGAAAATAAAGCCCTCCTTCCAATTAGAATTTCCTTCAATATTTCTATTCCTCTTTTCTGATGAAACATCCACTAACCTACACTTCCCATTCATATATTTTCGTAGCCACGCCTACTATCTAAAACACTCAGGTCGCTTTCTCATCGTACTACAGGCCAGCTAGTCCAGGCGGGGTCTCTCTCTCTCTCTCTCTCTCTCTCTCTCTCTCTCTCTCTCTCTCTCTTTTTCTCTCTTTAAGAGGAGTATTTTAGACAAGGCGTTGGTCTTTAGAAAGCTTAATACTGACCCCAATAATGGTGCTCTCAACCGAGTAATAGTCTACGTTAAGAATACCACTATCGTCAATTCTTTTTAGTGAGGCAGATTTGCACCCACTCGGAGGGATGCCCTTTTAGCTGGGAAAAGTTTCCTGATCGCTGACTGGTTGGTCAAGATCATTCTAACCAATCAGATAGCAGGAAACTTTTCCGAGCTAAAAGGGCATCGCTGCGAGTCGGTGCAAATGCGCCTCATTAAAAAAAATGAGTATAGTAACAATGCTGCACTGCAACCGCACAATTCTTATAATAAGGCGCTTGAGACTAAAGTTGTTGTGATGGCATTTTATAACACTAAACTCACTGTCAAAAAAAAAGAAAAAAAAAATAATAATAATAATTGATGCGAATCAAAGGAAAATCATTAAATAAATAACGATATTACTAGTTATTAAACTTCATTCGCAGAAAATTACGTACCATCCCAAAGGAAAATCCAAGCTCCTTTACTTAACTAATTATTCCATACAGGCCAGTGACGAGAGACTGGGCAACGGCAAATCTAATCTTGGAATTTATTTAATAAGCTAAGCCAAACAATTTTCCACTTCGGTAGATTTTTTTTTTTTTTTTTTTTTTTGTGCAATATTCGACGTGTTCAGCACACAAAACCTTAATATATCCTATTTATATTTTTGTAACTACGAAATGTTGAAAACATGAGACTGAAGGTCTATTTCGTAAAAAAAATTCAATAACACTTCGTTTTTCTCTAAATAATGTTTTATGAATAAATAATTGAGTATGGCACAACACCCACCTATTAAAAGTTTAAGGTTTAAAGGCCGATCATGAATGGCAGAGGCAGTGGACAGTGACACTGCCCTATCAAGCAGGACAAGCTATGACCATGGAGAGCCAGGCACTGGCTGCTGATGACTCAGCAGATAGATCTATATGCTCCACAAACACCACATCATTAGATCACAAGAATGGTAAGGTAGCACACACTACAGGAACTAACGAGTCTGAGCATGACTCGAACCCAAGTCTGGCAATCACCAGGCAGAGACGTTAACAATCACGCCACAACAAACGACTAACCTATTCTGTAGATCTTGGTATGACATTATTATTATTATTATTAGTAGTAGTAGTAGTAGTAGTAGTAGTAGTAGTAGTAGTAGTAGTAGTAGTAGTAGTAGTAGTAGTAGTAGTATCATTTTATTATTACTAGCTGAGTTACAACCCTAGTTGGAAAAGCAAGATGCTATATAAGCCCAAGGGCTCCAACAGGGAAAAATAGCCCGAGGAAAGGAAACAAGGAAATAATTAAACGATATAAGAAGTAATGAAAAAAAAACATATTTTAAAAACATTAAGAGATATTTGATATATAAACTATAAAAGGTCATATCCGGAACAGGCTGCTCGGTTTTAATTACTAACGAAACCAAGTCACTGTTAGACGCCCCAACTGGAGGATATTAACACCAGGAAAGTTAGTTTATACAAAGCCTAAGAAAATTACCCGAGAGTTAAATCACTGTCTGACTCAGGAGCAAAGTCCAAAGCTCTTAAGCCCTGGAGAAAGAGAATTTAAACGCTTCCTATGATCAGCATTGAGATCACCAACAAAAACAAGAGAGGCCTTTCTATCATCATCTTGTATCTTAGTTATATTGATAAGAATATAAAGAATGCGAATGATGTAATTATCTTTGCAGGCTTCTTGTTCCAGATCCTTGAAATGTACGGAAGGGAAAAGTCTGACCTAAGTCTTTTTATAGTTTGTATTTGAAATATATATTTTGATGTTGTTACTGTTTTCAAGATATTTTAATAATTGTTAATTAATTCTCATGGAGTTTAATTATTTCCTTATTTCGTTACCTCACTGGGCTATTTTCCTTGTTAGAGCCTTTGGGCTTATAGCATCTTGCTTTTCCACCTAGGGTTGTAACTTAGCTATATATATATATACATATATATATATATATATATATATACATATATATATATACATATAGATATATATATATATATATATATATATATATATATATATATATATATATATATATATATAGATTATATATATATAGACATATATATATATATACATATATATATATACATATAGATATATATATATACATATATATATACATATAGATATATATATATATATATATATTATATATATATATACCATATATATATATACATATATATATACATATATATATACATATATATATACATATATATATATATACATATATATATATATGTATAATATATATATATATATATATATATATATACACACACACACATATATATATATATATATATATATATATATATATAAGGCTACCACTAATTCCAATGAAATGGAGACTATGACGTTGAAAATTTAAACAAAATTCGACAAGAGTCAATCATTGCTAAACACACAATACCATCATTTTGCAATATCAGTTCAATGTCACGTTACAACCACAACGATTAAGTCTATCGTGGCGATAAAAAAAAAAAAAAGATCGTAAGACATAATGCCAGCTTATATTTCCTAAAAACCATTTACTTCCTGAAATTTATAAACATTATAATCGATATATTGCAAACGGAGAAAGTACGAGATTTACCCTTTCAGTGTATTCTTCAGATATTGGCGTTTGGGGATCTGCAAGAGAGAGAGAGAGAGAGAGAGAGAGAGAGGAGAGAGAGGAGAGAGAGAGAGAGAGAGAACCTGTGTTTCTAGCTGTCTGCAGCTCTCAATGAAGTATTGAAGGAATATCTTACATATAAACACGACTAAAAAAACTAGATTATCAAAATTATTAAGCCTTTAAGAAATTCTACCATATTCTAAGGGAATATTCTGCTATTAATTATTCTAGAGCTTATAAAAAAGAATTTTAATTTATTAATTATTCTAAAGCTTATAAAAAAGAATTTTAATTTATTAATTATTCTAGAGCTTATAAAAAAGAATTTTAATTTATCAATTATTCTAGAGCTTATAAAAGAGAATTTACATTTCTGCCAATATAATAAAATAATCGAATCATATTTCAACCACCTCATTAACTCAAAAATTAGCCTTTATAGTCTATTTCCAATTATCCAAAAGCTATTAAACTAAAAAATATAAGAATATTTCAATGGTTTTTTCATACAAGAATCGTTCTGCTGATTCCTTGTGTGTATCGGATAAACTTTTGACTTTTAAACCTTCATATCCAATGAGGTTAACCATTCCGGTTGCAAATTCAGACTGTCAAGGTCTCGAAGATATACCCGGAGAAAAAAAAAAAAAAAGTCTCAAAGATATACCGGGGAAAAAAAAACTAGAGCGATCATCAGCAGACGAATGAAAAAAAAGAATGATTGGAAGTGACAACATTATCATCATTATTTTTTACTATTACTACTAATTAGCCCCAACAGGAAAATGAGAATTGTAAAAGCCAGAGTGCTACTAACAAGAAAACCAGCCTAGAGCTGACAATTACATACAAAATTAAAAATGCAATATAAGTGAAAGGACAATGAAACAAAATAATAAACAATAACGTAATTGAGAGAGAGAGAGAGAGAGAGAGAGAGAGAGAGAGAGAGAGAGAGAGAGAGAGAGAGCGCACTTTTAATCATAATTACCCCTAACGAGTCAATATATTACTGATTCGCCATGGCTATTATTTTTATCGTTTATGAATGATGTGACGGTACCACTTGTAAGTATTTTTCTTTTTTAAAGTAACTTTTAATTTACATTTGTTCTAACGATTTATACCGTTTCCCTAACACACACACACACACACACACACGTATCATCGAGATCCCAGACGGTACCATCCTGTACGTAGTACAAGGATTATGAGTTAGTTCTAACCATCTAAGTGGAACCTGGTTCTAAGTCATGCCTTCTCCATTATAAATGCTTAACATTACACAGTATTTTCGGAGTTTTATTCCTTCTATGACCAGATTGTGGAATGATCTTCCTAATCCGGCAGTTGAACCGGTGGAACTTCATTAGTTCAAACTTAGAGCCAGTGTTTTTGTTAAACATGAAAACTCTTAATAACTTATAGATGAAAAATCTATTTCAATGTTGTTACTGATCTTAAGATATATTAAATTTTTTATTCAATTCTTTTATAGTTTATTTATTCACTTATATCCTTAACTATATTTTTCCATGTTGGAGCCCTTAGGCTTATATCATCCTGCTTTTCCAACTAGGGTTGGGTTGTAGTATAGCTAATAATAATAATAATAATAATAATAATAATAATAATAATAACAACAACTAGAAAAGACTCAAGAGTGCAGACCTCTACCACGGCAGATTATTTCTCAAAAGAAACTTGCCTTTCCCAAAATAAATTTAGAGCGATGGCGTATATTAAGTCTGGGACAACCATGTGCGAACTTGGGGTTAAGGGTAGGGTTAATTCGGTCGACCTTTTGCTCGACCTTGACCTTGATCTTTGACCTAGGACTTTCAAAGAAGAATCACTTC
>NC_090728.1:187414696-187419696 GCF_036898095.1 Palaemon carinicauda | reverse complement strand
CCGACTCGCAGCGGTGCCCTTTTAGCTCCGAAAAGTTTCCTGATCGCTGATTGGTTGGACAAGGTAATTTTAACCAATCAGCGATCAGGAAACTTTTCCGAGCTAAAAGAGCACCGTTTCGAGTCGGTGCAAATTCTGCCTCGCTAAAAGAAATGGACTATAGTTATTTTTTTCCTCTTCAAATTTAGCTTTAAGGGAATACAATTTTATATATATATATATATATATATATATATATATATATATATATATATTATATATATATTATATATATATATATATATATATATATATATATATATATATATATATATAAGAGAGCTCATAATAAATCAAAATATCTTTAAAAAGTTTTCATCAATTGATCAATCTATTAAAAAATGTTAAGATAATATTAAATAAGTTATAATTAATACCAATATTTTAAGATGTTTTTATCAATTCATAAATCCATTAAAGCAATGTTAAAAATATTATACAATAAGTTATAAAAACTCAATTAAAAATCAATAAATTACATAAACGCAATCAATTATATAAAAAGAGAGATATCTACTATACAAATAAACAGAAATTTGGGGTTAAACCAGTCGAAACATAGGGTCAAAAACCTTTCCAGGTTTGCCCAACAAGTTACGTCATGAAACTAATGACGTCATGAGCATCTAATGACGTCATTTTCATGAGTCAGTCTACGAAGAGACAATGAACCTTGTATGTTTACATCGTCATGACTACTGAGCAGCTTGCTATAGAAGGCAGGTGATATTCTCTCTCTCTCTCTCTCTCTCTCTCTCTCTCTCTCTCTCTCTCTCTCTCTCTCTCTCTCTCTCTCTCTCTCAAGGATACGAACACTAATTATGCAGACAAAAAAAATGGGGTGTAGTACAAAGATAACTATAATAAGCAATCAAGTCTACTTTGTATACCGTTATAATTCAACACTTACAGCCGTTCCTCTCTAAGTAATAAACAAACATCAACATTACCTGAAATGAAAAAAAAGAAGGCTATAAATTACAATATCAAAAGAAAAAAAAATCAATCAAACAAATATTTCACGAAAACACAGAAAAGGAAACATAATTATCTTATCAAACTGAAAACCTGATGAAGAAGTGTACAATGTGAAGAAAAAAAAAATTATTTGGGAACGTAAAAGGAAATGGGGAAATAAAAAAAAAAGGTTAATAATAGTAAACATATTTCGAAAAATATCACTTACAGATCTATTTTTTTTATATTAGGAAATATATATTTATAATTGATACAATCTATATTATATATATCATAACATATTTACATGAATAAATATTTCCCTGACTATGTAGTTCCTTCCAATAGTCAGTGACTACGGCAGACAGACAGCCTTTGCCACCCATTGAATAATAAGCAGGCCTTGAGCAAATAAAATTCCGTGGAGTTGAATCCTCAAAAGTCAAGAGTAAGTTTAATAATTCTTTTCAATTGTAAACGTAAAAAAATATATTAAACTATTCACATATTACAGAAATTTCTACTCAGAAGTCACTACCATCAGATGACTATGTTTACCCTTTATTCAGGCATTCAAAAATTCAACCTTGCTGCGAATATTTTGATGTTGAATAGACAGACGTAAGTCTCTCTTTATAGTTCATATATGAAATCTCTATTTTAATATTTCTACTGTTCTTAAAATATGTTATATTAATTGTTCATTACTCCACTTATAGTTTATTTCTTTATTTCCTTTTATCACTGGGCTATCACTGAGCCCTTTGTCTTATAGTATCCTGCTTTTCCAACTAAGGTTATAACTTAGCAATCAATAATAATAAAAATAATAGTAATAATAATAATAATAATAATAATAATAATAATAATAATAATAATAATAATCATCATCATCATCATCTATCATCTCCACACTAGGCTATTTTCCCTGTTGGAGTCCTTGGGCTTACAGCATATAGCTTTACCAACCAGGGTTTGTAACTTAGCTATCAATAACTAAGACAACAACAACAACAACAACAACAACAACAACAACAACAATAATAATAATAACTAAAGCTTTTAATTCAGAAGACTGAATATTTTCACCCGTTCTTTACAAATCTTCATGGCAACTGGTCTCTTCATCTCTCCCCTACGGACAGAAAATGCGAGGGCGTCTCTTAACTGTATACTATCGCCCGGGTACAAGATACCAGTATCTTCTCCCTTGAAGTAACAACTGCATATAACATACAGGGAAGATAAAGGGGACGAACATAGATAATAAGAATGCATTTATATCGCTGGGATGGGGTTAATGAGAGAGAGAGAGAGAGAGAGAGAGAGAGAGGAGAGAGAGAGAGAGAGAGAGAGAGAGAGAGAGAGAGAGAGAGTATAACTTGAAAAAATAGAACATCAGACAGAAAAGAACTGAAGATAAACTACATGATAAAAAAATTGCACAGCTACAAATAAAAAGGAGAGAGAGAGAGAGAGAGAGAGAGAGAGAGAGAGAGAGAGAGAGAGAGAGAGAGAGAGAGAGAGAGAGAGAGAGAGAGAGAGACAATTTCAAAGAAAACATCAAGATAGGAAACCAAGTGGGAATAGCTACAAATAAAAAAAGGTGGATGAAGAGAGAGAGAGAGAGAGAGAGAGAGAGAGAGAGAGAGAGAGAGAGAGAGAGAGAAATTAAAGGAAAAGAACACGAACTAAGTGGGAACAGCTACAAAAAAAAGGTGGATGAAAATAGAGAGAGAGAGAGAGAGAGAGAGAGGAGAGAGAGAGAGAGAGAGAGAGAGATAGAGAGAGAGATAGAGAGAGAGAGAGAGAGAGAGAGAGAGAGTTCATCCTTAGAGTCCAAGAGGCCAGATTTATCTGATCCGGGGCACCCCATCATCACAGCCAATAACCTAACATTATCCGACGCTTCTGGCATCTTACGTCAACGGCTATACGGAAAAAAACCTGAAGGGTTGAGAGAGAGAGAGAGAGAGAGAGAGAGAGAGAGAGAGAGAGAGATTTCTTTGTAACTTTGTAATTGGTATAGTGATAAAAGACCAATACGTAAATTTATTGTCTGATCAAAAAGATGTTTTTATTTATTTTCAGTTATATAAAAAACCTGAAGGGTTGAGAGAGAGAGAGAGAGAGAGAGAGAGAGAGAGAGAGAGAGAGAGAGAGAGAGATTTCTTTAGAGTTGGTATAGTGATAAAAGACCAATACGTAAATTTATTGTCTGATCAAAAAAGATGTTTTTATTTATTTTCAGTTATATAAGTTTGTGAATTCTTCATATATTATTCAAATTGAATTATTGATGATTATTTGGTAATAACAATAGATATGAATCTAAAAATATATCACTTTAAAATATAAACTATTTATGCATTACCCACTTGATAAAATTATAACATTTTACGTGACATTTCCCCAATAATGGCACTGTCATAAATGTAAACAACTTATTTAAACAAACACGTATCTAAACCTGTATCCTACTTATATAAACATCCAAATATACCTAGATGGGGTACAAAAGGGTTAAGGGAAAACCTACATAAAAAAGTACAAAACCTCTCAGCAGCGTAAAAACAGAGAAATTACAGATTCAAGATCTTGAAATCTTGTTCAGAATAACAGAGCCTTGCAGGCATGACGCCTGATTCGTCTCGGCCCAAGAGAAGCTCGGATCCCAGTAACACTGGATTGTATTTCATGTTCCGAAGAGTAGTGAAGAGGATGCACTTAAAGCAAGGCAGTAGGATCATGTTTACCTCCGCCAACGATGTTGGAAGGAGGTTATGTTTTCGGCCCTGTTTGTTCCGAAGAACAGTAAAAAAAAGGATGAATTGAAAGCAAGAGAGGAGGATCATATTTACCTCCACCAACGATGTTGAAAGGAGGTTATGTTTTCGCCCCTGTTTGTTCCGAAGAACAGTAAAAAAAAGGATGAATTGAAAGCAAGACAGTAGGATCATGTTTACCTCCGCCACCGATGTTGGAAGGAGGTTATGTTTTCGCACCAGTTTGTTCCGAAGAGCAGTGAAGAGGATGCATTGAAAGCAAGACAGTAGGATCATGTTTACCTCCGCCAACGATGTTGGAAGGAGGTTATGTTTTCGGCCCTGTTTGTTCCGAAGAACAGTAAAAAAAAAAAAGGATGAACTGAAAGCAAGCCAGTAGTATCATGTTTACCTCCGCCAACGATGTTGGAAGGAGGTTATGTTTTCGCCCCTGCTTGTTCCGAAGAACAGTAAAAAGAGGATGAATTGAAAGCAAGACAGGAGGATCATATTTACCTCCGCCAACGATGTTGGAAAGAGGTTATGATTTTGCCCGTTTGTGTGTGTTTGAATGTGTGTTTGTTTGTGAGCAGCTTCCTGGCCACAATTTCAATGGTAGAGTAATTAAACTTGCAGGGATTAATTGTTATGTAAATAGCTGGAAATTATTAAATTTTGAAAGGTCAAGGTCAAAGCTCAAGATCATGGTTGAGCAAAAGGTCGGGAAATAAGCTGCAGCGGCGGAGGTCTGTGGCTCTACCGAGTGCCCCCTCTTGTTAATACATGACAACTTGTAGCAGCGTTGATGATCTCACTCCAGAATATTAACTGAATTAATGATCAGATTTATAAATACCGAAATTAAGTACAATATATTAATGAATAATGAATTTAGAAGTACCAAGGTTGATGAATAAATATTTCTTCCATAAATTTTGTTGGATATACATAGGAAGACCCACACCTACATGGCTGAGGACTAGGAAATGTTAAGTAAGAGATGATGAATGAAGTATTGAATTAAAAGCTTAAGATAGAGACGACTGGTGAAATCTAACTGAGGCCCTTTGCATCAATAGGCGTAGGAGTTTGATAATGATTGTGACCAAGATGTTCACAAACAAACACACAAACAGGGGGTAAAACAAACTGTTTCCAACTTCGTTGACGGATGTAATTTAGCACAAACTAGTATAAGCTTTTTGTCAACATGTAAAAATAATGAAAATATATAGAGAA
>NC_090728.1:187369647-187411696 GCF_036898095.1 Palaemon carinicauda | reverse complement strand
TTGGAATTTCTTTATCATTACTCTAGTCATTACTATTCCAAAACCCAATGAAAAAAAAAAACAGGAAAAACAAAGCAATTAAAGAATTCCAAAGCTTGGTTATTGCTAAGAAATACGAACACGGATTCCTTCACAACAGATGTGAGAAGTGACGTCATTTTCATACACGAAAAGAAAATCATGCTAATCAGTTTCTACATTCCTGAAAATCCAGATTCATTTTACCATGATCTGGTCCATCTACTGCACATATATACACATTTTCCTTCTGTGTTCAGATGTACTTTTCAAAAGTCACTTAAAATGTACTTTTCAAAAGTCACTTAAGATGTACTTTTCCAAAGATAATTTAAGATTTACTTTTCAAAAGTCACTTAAAATGTACTTTTCGAAGGTCACTTAAGATGTACTTTTCGAAGGTCACTTAAGATGTACTTTCAAAAGTCACTTAAAATGTACTTTTCAAAAAAACATTTAAGATGTACTTTTCAAAAGTCCCATAAAATGTACTTTTCAAAAGTCCCATTGAATGTACTTTTCAAAAGTCACTTAAGATGTACTTTTCGAAGGTTACTAGTTGTACTTTTCAAAGATCATTTAAGATGTACTTTTCAAAAGTCCCATAAAATGTACCTTTCGAAAGTCCCTTAAAATGTACTTTTCAAAAGTCACTTAAAATGTACTTTTCAAAAGTCCCTTAAAATATACTTTTTCAAAAGCATTTAAAATGTACTTTTCAAAAGTCACTTAAAAGGTACTTTTCAAAAGTCACTTTAAAGGTACTTTTCAAAAGTCACTTAAGATTTACTTTTCAAAGGTCACTTAAGATATACTTTTCAAAGATCATTTAAGATGTACTTTTTAAAAGTCACTTAAAAGGTACTTTTCAAGTCACTTAAAATGTACTTTTCAAAAGTCACTAAAGATTTAATTTTCAAAAGTCACTTAAAATGTACTTTTCAAAAATCACTTAAGATTTAATTTTCAAAAGACAGTCAAGATGTACTTTTCAAAACCCTTAAGCTGTACTTGTACTTCTCAAAAGTCACTAGGGCTGTACTTTCCAAAAGTCAATGAAACTTAATATTTCAAAAGTCATTTAGGCTGTACTTTTCAAGCCACTTTGGTTGTACATATCAAAAGTCAATACAGATGTACTTTTCGTTATTCTTTATGCAAAAATGCAATTGCACAATCTTAAACACAAACACCCTTTACAAAAACATATATTTACAAAAACATATTCTAATACAATTGAGATCGGCATTCCGCTATTTCCTGGACCAAAACAACAATAACACATCATATAATTTACCCCTTAAATATTCCGCCCTTCGCTCGACTACCATAGACCTCTTGGGCGCATTCCAGCGTGGAATCTAAAAACCCACTGTTTACCCCTCCAGATTCTATAGAATCAGGACCCAATACACCTCAAGCGATGCTTCTCCAGAAGTAACACTGGAGTGCATTCTCCTTCAACAAAAGCCACTCGCCAACAACCCCCAACAATGAATAACGATCCCCCAACAATAGGTTCAAGATCTTAAAACTACAAAAGACTCGTCAACAACAATAAGAAACGAACTCCACTCACCCAGAGGCCTCTCTTGAAGGATAAATGTTCTTCTATGTGCTTTACCATTCGTCAGAAAGACCGCTTCAATGCGCTTACCCTTTCTTCAGATTTTCAGAGGCCCTTCAGGTATTTCTATTATGCTGGCGCATAGCGATCTCAAGAGCATATTCAGGTCAATGGACTCGCTAAATAACTTACTACCCCGCTGCCATCAATCATGAACTGTGTATTGCAGGTTTACAAACACATTTCTATACCCTTGATTTCATTGGGACTTCATACAACTCAAGCATAAGGTAATTACTTGCATTGTATACGTTTAATATCAATACCGATAATACTGAGTTGCTATTATTTCTATATAGCGACATTGTCTTGTGTCTTGGGTTAGAGTTCTCTTGCTTGAGTTTACACTCGAGTACACTATTCTATATTGTTTCTCCTTCTCTTGTCATTTTGAAGTTTTTATACCCTTGTTATTTGTCAAGTTTTTTTTATTGTTTATATATGAAAGATTTATTCTATTGCTATTATTGTTCTTAAACTTCTTTTTAGTTTTTTTTTCCTTATTTGTTTTCCTTACTGGGCTATATTTCCCTGTGGGAGCCCTTGGGCTCATAGCATCCTGTCTTTCCTACTAGGGTTGTAGGTTAGCAAGTAATAATAATAACTGAGGGGGTTTTCCAGTCTGTTCTCCAATAATACAGTACACAAGTGTGCACAAATATATACAACAACAAATGCTGCCATTTCTAGTGCACTGCAGGAATAAAGACCTTAGACACATCAATTCATGACTGGGGTTTGACCAGTTTTCATCACCACGCTAGCCAGTGTAACAATATGGGGATGGTGGGAGATTTTCGTCTGATTGCTCACCTGACTTGTATAAAGTTTTTGCTGACCATGGCGATGAACAAACCTTTTCACCAAGTTACAGTGAGTGGTGTGTGTATACATACATACATACATACATACATATATATATATATATATATACATATATATATGTGTGTGTGCATGTACATTAGAGTTATTTCCCCTCTAGAAAAGAATACACCAGAAGATTAGCATCTTCATCTTTTCTGTAAGATTCTAAGATGAGGTTTCTTCCTTCATGCATTTATTTCTCTTGTCCCCAGCTGTTCACTGATACCTAGAGACAATAGTATCGACTGAACTCACCACAGTTTCCTAGAAGTGAATGTGGTACATTTACATGATCATTATTATCACCAAAGAAAGTTTCGGACTAGTTGGAAAAGCAGAAAGGCTATAACCTCATCTCTGACAGGAGAAGCAATTGGAAGTGTATTTTTTTTCTTGACCATTAATATATATATTTTTTATTATCTTTTTTTTACCGATCTGAGTCGCTCTAGTTTCATAGTCCGTTTTGGTCCCTAACAGGATAAGCACCTCTCTCTCTCTCTCTCTCTCTCTCTCACTCTCTCTCTCTCTTTCTCTCTCTCTCTCTCTCTTTTCTCTCTCTCTCTCCTCTCTCTCTCTCTTCTTGCCATCTTCGTCACTCCACTTTCATAGTCTAATTTGATTCCACACAGGAAAAGTAACCGTGTTTTTTTCTTCATCATTACATTCTTTTTTTCTCTCTTTCTTTTTTCCCACCTTCGTCACTCACTTTTATAGTCCATTTTGATTCATAACACAAAAAGCAGTTCAGTTTTTTATCGTTGACCATTAATAAACATTTAATTTTTCTTCTTTTTTAACCATCTTCGTCTCTCAACTTTCATAGTTCATTTTGATCCCTGTTAGAAAAAGCAATTTTTTTTCAATCTTTGGACCATCAATAAACATTCTAATTTTTTTCTTTTTTTAACCTATCTTCGTCACTCCCTTTTCATAGTACAATTTAATCCCTAAAACAGAAAAAGCAACAAAGTGTTTTTTTTTCCTAACCATTACAATCCTGTTTCTTTCATTTTTCCTATCTTCGTCACTCCAATTTCATAGCCCAATTTAATCCCTAAAACAGGAAAAGCAGCAAACTGTTTTTTTTTTCCTGATCATTACAATCCTGTTTCTTTCATTTTTTCCTATCTTCGTCACTCCAATTTCATAGCCCAATTTAATCCCTAAAACAGGAAAAGCAGCAAACTGTTTTTTTTTCCTGATCATTACAATCCTGTTTCTTTCATTTTTTTCCTATCTTCGTCACTCCAATTTCATAGTCCAATTTGATCCCTAAAACAGGAAAAGCAGCAAACTGTTTTTTTTTCTGACCATTAATATCCTGTTTCTTTCATTTTTCCTATCTTCGTCACTCCAATTTCATAGCCCAATTTAATCCTAAAACAGGAAAAGCAGCAAACTGTTTTTTTTTTTTCCTGATCATTACAATCCTGTTTCTTTCATTTTTTCCTATCTCGTCACTCCAATTTCATAGTCCAATTTGATCCCTAAAACAGGAAAAGCAGCAAACTGTTTTTTTTTTTTCTGACCATTAATATCCTGTTTCTTTCATTTTTCCTATCTTTGTCACTCCAATTTCATAGTCCAATTTAATCCCTAAAACAGGAAAAGCAGCAAAGTCTTTTTTTTTCCTGTCCATTACAATCCTGTTTCTTTCATTTTTTCCTATCTTCGTCACTCCAATTTCATAGTCCAGTTTAATCCCTAAAACAGGAAAAGCAGCAAACTGTTTTTTTTCTGACATTAATATCCTGTTTCTTTCATTTTTCCTATCTTTGTCACTCCAATTTCATAGTCCAGTTTAATCCCTAAAACAGGAAAAGCAGCAAACTGTTTTTTTTTCTGACCATTAATATCCTGTTTCTTTCATTTTTCCTATCTTCGTCACTCCCAATTTCATAGTCCAGTTTAATCCCTAAAACAGGAAAAGCAGCAAACTGTTTTTTTTTCTGACCATTAATATCCTGTTTCTTTCATTTTTCCTATCTTTGTCACTCCAATTTTCATAGTCCAGTTTAATCCCTAAAACAGGAAAAGCAGCAAAACTTGTTTTTTTTTCTGACCATTAATATCCTGTTTCTTTCATTTTTCCTATCTTTGTCACTCCAATTTCATAGTCCAATTTAATCCCTAAAACGGGAAAAGCTGCAAAGTGTTTTTTTTTTTTCCTGACCATTAAAATCCTATTTCTTTTATTTTTCCTATCTTCGTCACTCCAATTTCATAGTCCAATTTAATCCCTAAAACAGGAAAAGCAGCAAAGTCTTTTTTTTCCTGTCCATTACAATCCTGTTTCTTTCATTTTTCCTATCTTTGTCACTCCAATTTCATAGTCCAATTTGATCCCTAAAACGGGAAAAGCTGCAAAGTGTTTTTTTGTTTTTTCCTGACCATTAAAATCCTATTTCTTACATTTTTCCTATCTTCGTCACTCCAATTTAATAGTCCACTTTGATCCCTAAAACAGGAAAAGCAGCAAAGTAGTGTTTTTTTTTTTCTGACCATTAAAATCCTGTTTCTTTAATTTTTCATATCTTTGTCACTCCAATTTCATAGTCCAATTTAATACCTAAAACGGGAAAAGCAGCAAAGTGTTTTTTTTTTCCTGACCATTACAATCCTGTTTCTTTCATTTTTCCTATTTTCGTCACTCCAATTCCATAGTTCACTTTGATCCCTAAAACAGGAAAAGCAGCAAAGTTTTTTTTTCCTGTTTCTTTCATTTTTCCTATCTTCGTCACTCCAATTTCATAGTCCCATTTCATCCTTAAAACGGGAAAAGCAGCAAAGTGTTTTTTTTTTTTCCTTGGCCTTTACATTAATTTTTCTTTCTTATTTTTTTCCCATCTTCGTCACTCTACATTCATCGTCCCAATTTGATCCCGCATTCTTTCTTTCATTGTTCCCGGCGTCCACCTCCAACCCAACATTTTTTCCCTGTCTCGTCCTCAATACCACATCCCCGCCCACCTCACCCATGCTAATACGACCAGGCCGAAGGTGCAGTCACGCCCATTTTCTTTTCTGGGTTACCATTTCCAGGAATAGTGCTTACGATGAGGTTGAGAACATTTTACTAATCATTAGGTCATACTCCTGCCTTTAGCTATGAGAGAGAGAGAGAGAGAGAGAGAGAGAGAGAGAGAGAGAGAGAGAGATCCTATATTTCCCGTAAATTGTCAGTAATGTTTAAACTATTAAATACTTTAATTATCATACTGATTTATAAACGAGTTCTAAGATGCTTTCTGCATTATAAATTTGTACCATGAATTAATAGTTTAATATACGCAACTTTACCTGAATATATTAGGCCTTTTACCTTCCGTAATGCATAGGGCCTACTTCTTAGCTTCATTTTTATTTTTCATATCTTGAAACTTTAGGAATAAAAATAATCATCATTAAAATGTTCAATATTAGGTGGTCATTTATATCAATATATTTATTATATATTCAATCCATTCATATCACTATATTCAGGCATATTTATTACATATTCTTACCATTCGTATCACTATACAGAGGAAAAATTACTGCATATTTATGGCAACCGATATTTTTCCAATGCTTTTCATAATATAAATTAAAAAGTAAACAAAAAAATTTTACAGGCCAAACCTGTATTAGAGAACGAAATCATAATTACGAGAGTTTAGCCTTAAGGTAGGCCTAAGAACTGTCCCATTTTCTATGGGTGATATCGTGATGATCAGCGCCGTTCGCATCAGACGACAGAAAACGGGCGTAGGCCTACAGTCGTTTAGCCTAAGGTAGACTCACGGAATTGTGCGTCATGCGTTTTCTGTTGTAAAACAAACTTAGGCCTATAGACATTTCCCGTATGATAGACTCATGTAATTATGAATCACGCATTTTGTGGAGTAAAAAGGCAATGAATAATCATATTTCATATACTGAAGAACCTTTTCAAAATAGCTTGAATATTTACTATGATAAAATTAAAGATTTTCAGTAGTTAATAGTTAGTTCAAAATATAACAACGATACCTAAAAAATTATATATACACATATATATACGTATACATATATAATATATATAAATATATATATATATATATATATATGCATATATAATTATATATCTATATACATATATAATTATATGTATATATATATATATATATATATAATTATATATATGTGTATATATATACATATATATAATTATATATGTATATATATATATACATATATATAATTATATATATGTATATATATATATATATATATATACATATATAGACTGTATTGCCAAAAGTGGTCTGCCTCCAGTCAATTATGGTCACTAAGGTCGAAAATTTCCTTTCCAGTCATCTAAAAATCACCACGAACTGCCGAGCTAAGAATAGAAAATATACCATTGCATGTTTTTTACTATCATTGAACAGGAAACGTTGAGGGAAACCACAGAAATCTTTACATGATTTTAGAAAGGTAATTTCATTCTATTATAAATAAGTTTGTATATGTAAAGAACTAAAAGGTCATATATTTTTTAATATTTTCGATTAAAATAAGAAACTTAGAAATTATACTAATGTTAACACCATGATTATAAAAATTTGGCTAATTTTATGCATACATACATACTACATACACACATACATACAAAAGATATATATATATACAAATAAATATACATACATATATATGTATTTATATATATGTATATATATATATATATATATATATTTATCTTATCCATATATATATATATATATATATATCTTATCCATAAAATTATATATATACATATATATATATATATATATTATATACAGGTAGAGAGAGAGAGAGAGAGAGAGAGAGAGAGAGAGAGAGAGATAAACCGAAGGAAAATAAAATCCACCCAAACGAGTATTCAAAACATTACGCCGAATTCACCTTACGAAAGAAAATTACATATCATAAGGAATACCGCTATTCCTCAG
This sequence comes from Palaemon carinicauda, assembly GCF_036898095.1. Lineage (NCBI taxonomy): Eukaryota > Metazoa > Arthropoda > Malacostraca > Decapoda > Palaemonidae > Palaemon > Palaemon carinicauda. The sequence continues at coordinate 187,404,229 of NC_090728.1, read as the reverse complement.
AAGACCATTTAAGGAACGGGCACAACCTTTCATCCTCACAAATGTAAGCTCAGGTAATACAGTCCTAGGAACAATATACGACATGAATATTCGACGAGGTTAAACCTAGAAATATATTTTTACCTCGATGGACACAGCCGAACTTGTAAGCAATGGGAGGTTTTCTGGTGGCTTTAGACAGAGTCTTGGCAAGTAAATACATTTCATATTTAAAGGTTTATTATTATTATTATTATTATTATTATTATTATTACTAGACAGGATACAACCCTAGTTGGAAAAGCAAGATGCTATAAGCCCAAGGCTTCCAATAGGGAAAAATATCCCAGTGAGGAAAGGAAATAAGGAAATAAATAATTAGCGAGAACAAATTAAAAATAAATCTTTCTAAAAACAGTAACAACGTCAAAATAGATATGTCATATATAAACCATTAACAAGGTCAAAAACAGATATGTCATATATAAACTATAAAAAGACTCATGTCAGCCTGGTCAACATAAAAACATTTGCTCCAACATTGAACTTTTGAAGTTCTACTGATTCAACTACCCGATTAGGAAGATCATTCCACAACTTGTTAACAGCTGGAATAAAACTTCTAGAATACTGTGTAGTATTGAGCCTCATGATGGAGAAGGCCTGGCTATTTGAATTAACTGCCTACCTAGTAAAGGTTTAAAGGCTACTCATGAATGACAGAGGTAAGGGACAGTGACAATGCCCTACCAAGCAGGACAATGCCCTAGAGACTGACCATATATACATATAATTAGCGACCAAGTCACCTCTCCACTCAAGCTAGGACCAAGGAGGGCCAGGCAATGGCTGCTGATGACAGCAGATAGCCCTATAGGCGCTCCCCCAACCCTTCATCCTTAGCTCACAAGGATAGTGACGTTGCAGCGAACAAAGAAACTAACGAGTTTGAACGGGACTCGAACCTTAGTCAGGCGTTCCCCAGTCAGGGACGTTACCACGTCGGCCACCACAACCCTGTTTTTTTTTTCTTTTTCTTTTTTTTTTTGCAAAAAGGTAATAAAATATGGAAAGAAAATCTTGTTCTTGAATTATTGCTATAATAAGGTTTTGTTCCATTCTGATATTCAGTAAAAAAAAGACCCTGGGGAGGAAGTTATTTATAAAAAGCAAAAAAAAAAACGTTCAAAGAAATGTAAGAATATACGGTAAGAAAATCTTGTTCTTGAATTTTTACAATTTTTTTTTCCAATGTTTATATTCAGCAATATATTATTCAGGAGGCCAAATTATCTATAAAAAACAAGAAAACATTTAAAGATATCAAAATATTAATCGAGACTAAGCACTCATACAAAAGTATTTTAAAACCATCTAAATTCTAAAGATGATTAACATGTCCTCGTTTCCAATCAGTTTTAAAAATTAAATCAAATTGAAACATGTAACAATTTCCCCATCATAGGCTCCATGTTAAAATCCTTCTATTGAAAAATTTAGTACATTAAATCCAATAAATTCAATCCATTGACTGGCGCCTGTAACGCAATTCCATCATCATCATCTCCTCCTACGCCTATTGACGCAAAGGGCCTCGGTTAGATTTCGCCAGTCGTCTCTATCTTGAGCTTTTAACTCAATACTTCTCCAGCCATCATCTACTTCGCGCTTCAAAGTTTGAAATGTATGAAATCTTACGAGTGCATAAAGGAACCATAAAGCAAAAATAAGAATACATAAAAACAGATAAATTTCGGAATATCCCTAATCATCCATATTCTACTAATAAAAAGGAAGAGAGAGAGACACCAACTGTGAAGGCGACCACAATATTTGTGGTCCGATCCAAGATAGGGACAGATAACAAGACATTGTTTATCCGGAAACAACTACGAGCACTTTGAAACATCCGGTCACTTCCAGAGACCACGTACTTCGTATACCAGCTCTAATTGTTCTTATACCTTGTTTAAAATTGACTCTATTTAATTTCTATCTTTGCTTATTAAGGTACAAACTATCTGGGAAATTGGAATTCGAGATTAGATGAAAAGAAAAGTATTCATGTAGAGGGATGTTGAAATGATTTATGTATAATCTCATTTATATGTATATACTGTATGTGCATAAATACATATGTGTATGTAATGTATATATTTTGTATATGTACATCAATTCTAACTTTTTATTTTTTGTTCTTAATTGATGATATTATTTTAGTTGTATTATTCTGTAAATCCTTTGTATGTACAGTAGATATTTGTTGTCCAATAAACATTACTGTATTATTATTATTATTATTATTATTATTATTATTATTATTATTATTATATTAAAAATGGCTTTTGTAGACATATCGTTTCATTGTCAGGCCATCAGAAGAATGGGGACAAATATGGATAAACTTTACCTTGCAAATAATAACGAAGAGGAAATGCTTTCCATAATCAAAACATGTATATGATTCATTTCGAAATCGCTATTCACTTCATTTGTTGAAATTATTACAATTACTTTTCTAATCAAAACTATATATTTCAAATTCTTATTCGTGCCCATTTCCTCAACCAATTCTCTCCATTTCAAAAGATTGATGTTAGCGCTTTCTTTTTTCAACAACAACTCTCTCACGTCTTGTCCCTACTTGGCCGAGGAGGATCAACATGTCCCTGCCCCACCCTAGGGCATCAACAAATCCCTAACCCACCGAAGGGCATCATCGTGACCCTACAAACCCAAAGGAAGAGGCATGTCCCATCCTCACGATGGGATAACAACACACCCCTACCCTACCATGGAGCTTTCCACTACAACCATGTCCTCTCTCTCTCTCTCTCTCTCTCTCTCTCTCTCTCTCTCCTCCGCGCAGGTAAACTTATCCCGCGTATGGTCACCCCAAGGGCTGCGGTAATAAACATCCTATGGCCTCAGGGCAATACACACATACAAACGCACGCACACTCAGCTTAAAGGGACCCTGGGGCGTAACTCAAACAGGGCCTTCGTCACACAAGCTTCGCTACGCTGGGTAGCCTGGGTTTCTCTCCTACAGCCTATTTCTTCCTTTCTTTATGGTTTTCCAATATTAGGAAGAGAGAGAGAGAGAGAGAGAGAGAGAGAGAGAGAGAGAGAGATTTCCTTGATTGTGGATATTGTCCTTCCAATGGTTTTTCAATATTAGGAGAGAAAGAGAGAAATTTTCTTGATTGTGGATATTGTCCTGCCAATGATTTTTCAATATTAGTAAGAGAGAGAGAGAGAGAGAGAGAGAGAGAGAGAGAGAGAGAGAAATTTCCTTGATTGTGGATATTGTCCTTCCAATGGTTTTTCAATATTAGGAGAGAAAGAGAGAGAAATTTTCTTGATTGTGGATATTGTCCTGCCAATGGTTTTTCAATATTAGAGAGAGAGAGAGAGAGAGAGAGAGAGAGAGAGGGAGAAATTTTCTTGATTATGGATATTGTCCTTCCAATGGTTTTCCAATATTAGAGAGAGAGAGAGAGAGAGAGAAGAGAGAGAGAGAGAGAGGGGGGGGGGTGCCACCGTCTGTTATCCTTATTTCAGATTTGCATACTGAGAGAACAGGGAAGGAATAAAAGATGGCTAAAATGAAAGAAGGCAATTTCTATGCTAATGATGCTTCCTTCCTGAAAAAAAACGACTTTTAAAGACCAGAAAGAAAGGAATAGGAAAGAAAAATAGGAGTACCGTGACGCGTTATTCGTCAAACAATAAAACCTGTCCAAGATTATTACTTAAAATCTTAAAAATGTAGCTTTTCTATATGCAGAGGAGATCAAAATAAAAATAAATATTAAGTACTAATAACCATATTATGGAACAAAAATCAACATAACTTATATTAAAATTGACACCGTTGAACAGGTGTTACTTATATTAAATTTAACACCGTTCAATCGATGCAACTTATATCAAATTTAACACCGTGGAATCAGGGGAACTTATATTAAATCTAACACCGTTGAATCAGTGGAACTTATATAAAATTTAACACCGTTGATTCGATGGAACTTATATAAAATTTAACACAGTTGAATCGATGGAACTTTTATTAAATTTAACACCGTTGGATCGGTGGAACTTCAGAAATTCAACCTTATAGCAAATGTTCTTATGTAGAATAGGCTGACAGAAGTCTCTCTTCATAGTTTATATATGAAACATTCAAAAGCTGGAACATTATGGTATACGAGGCAATGCACTACTCTTACTCCAATCCTACCTAACAAATCGAAAACAATTTGTCACGCTCGATGGTCATCTTTCAGAGATTATGGATGTCAAAATAGGTGTCCATCAGGGATCAGTCTTACGACCGTTATTTTTCCTCATCTATATTAATGATTTGCCTCGTTCAGTTGGCAGATTAAACTCCATACTTTTTGCCGATGACACCACGCTCCATCTTTGTCATAAAAATATTTATTCTCTTTGTAATTCTTTAACTGCAAACTTAAATAATGTTAAAAATTGGTTACTATCGAATAAATTGACCCTAAATGAGAGAAAAACATATTTCATAATATTTTCTTTGCGCAAAGTTCCCGGTAACATAAGAGTTGCAATAGGAAATCACACTCTTGACCAGAAGTCCAGCGGAAAATTTTTAGGAGTAATGTTTGACAATAAATTAACCTTCAGTAAGCATGTGGATATGATAGTCAATAAAATTTCCAAAGTTACAGGTATCATATATAGGCTAAAGGATTATTTCCCGCTATATATATTAAAACAACTCTACCACTCTTTAATATCTTCTTATCTAAATTACTGCATTACAGCGTGGGGGAGTTGCAGTAGAAACGTCCTGCAACCGCTAATCGTTATGCAAAAAAAAACTGGTGAGAATATTAACTTCTAGTGATTATTTAGCTCATACATCACCTCTATTCCGGTCTCTCTCGATTCTGAAGTTGGAGGACACCTACAAACTCTCCTTAATGAATTTGATGTTTCAAACACTTTCGCTGCATAAATATCCATCCATTAGACAAAAAATAATTCAGGTACAATCAGCACACCAATATGGAACAAGAGACTCTAACTTAACTCTTCCCTTCGTACGTGTAAAGAAATGTGAACAGTTTTATCTTTATCAGGGAGTTAAACAATGGAATACTCTGCCTGCTTATCTTAAGACATTGCTTAGCATTCGATCTTTTAAAAAATCATATACTAATATGTTATTATCTGTGTACTAAGTTTTATTAGTAGACATTTCTTCATGACCTAACCATTAATGCACACTATAATGTTCTTAATTCTTATATTGTTTATTGCTTGTATACATTTGTAATTCTAGCATTTATACCATATCAATGTTTAAATTCAAAATTTGCACTGTTTATTATTCCGCCCTTCTTTATTATATGAATATACATTTCCATTTATTTTTAGGCTAAAAATCTCACTTATATGTGTATGTTATATGTGCCTGTATATGTACATGTGTGTATATGTATCTCTATATGTATGCATATGTATATACTTGTGTATATGTATGTGTACATTTAGTTTATCTATATCAATATCTACTTTTTATATATTTTTTTTTTAATTGATGATATTATTTTATTTGTATTATTGCCCAAAGAGCTCTGCTCCACATGGGCTTGGACCGAGTCTTTTTTGTAAATATTTTGTATGTAAATATGTTTTTGTCCAATAAACATTATTATTATTATTATTATTATTATTATTATTATTATTTTAACGTTATTACTGATCTAAATATATTTTTTAATCTTTATTCATTACTTCTCATTTGGTTCATTTATTTCCTTATATCCTTTTATCACTGGGTTATGTTACCCTGCTGGAGCGTGGCCATGGCTGAGCCCTTGGGTTTACAGCATCCCTCTTTTCCAACTAGGGTTGTAGCGTAGCTCCTAATAATAATATATTCATAAGGCATATTTCAACTATAAAAGTTATAAAAAAGTCTTAATAAAGACTATTCTTAATTAATCACAGCCTGACATCAATATCAATTAATCACAGCCTGACATTAATACTATGTAACACGAGAACTGAAGTCATCCCAGTTCACTTGACGTCACCCATTCTACAAAGTCCCCCCTTTTATCAAAAAACCCATCTTCCTAATCTACGAAGATCTTCCCAGAAACTTCTTGGATGTAGGGAACAAGATTTCGCGGATAAATTCTGTTTTGAATTCGCATAGCAGACGATAAGATCTGCCTCTCCAAGCGAAAGACAACCAAATCCCATCTTTTCCTTCATTCTTGGTGAAGTTAAAGTCTTAAACGGCTATTGTTTTCGGAGGATTGATAATCAAGAAAATATGGATGAATTTCTAGTTCCAGAACCAATTAATTGGTTTAATATCAGTACCCCTTTGTGGTGGCTGATGTGGTAACGTCCCTGATTGGTAATTGCCAGACTGTGGTTCGAGTCCTGCTCAAACTCGTTAGTTCCTTTGGTCGCTGCAACCTCACCATCCTTGTGAGCTAAGGAGGGGGGGGGGGTTTGGGAGAGCCTATAGGTATATCTGCCGAGTCATCAGCAGCCATTGCCGGGCCCTCCTTGGTCCTAGCTTGAGTGGCAAGGGTCAGTCTCTAGGGCATTGTACTGCTTGATAGGGCAATATCATCGTCCCTTGCCTCTGCCATTCATGAGCGGCCTTTAAACCTTAAACCTTTAAACATCTTAAGATCAATTCTCACGATTGCGTTGAAATCACCGCATACGATTTTACTTCCATGATAATAACAAGCTCCGAAACAAAACGATAGGATAACTTACTGAGTGGGTGTTGAAATCCCCAAACAATCACAATAAAAAATGTAATTCCAAAATATAGATTTTACAGTTGTTAATCTATCCTTTCTGTTTACTCTAAATCAAATTATTACGAGCTACAAAAAAAAGCTCCAGGATAAATATTCCAATCCAATCGAATAAAAATTATTTAAATTCAGTAATTGGTAGATTGGAAATGCAACAGTCAATATTCATAAATAGCAGAGGGTGGTACTAGAAGGTATGTCTATCCATAGGATCACATTATGAAATAAAAAAATGAAGCTGCTACACACGGACCTTTTTTTTTATTTCTTTTTTTTTAACTTTTCTGTGGTCACCACAAAGATCACCCAACAAGCAAGTACCTAGCAGGCAGCATGGGTCAATATATGCAAAGGAACTTACATCCCATACGGCGAATATGGGACCGGCTACATATGTACATGCATACGCACACATATATACACACAATATATATATATATATATATATATATATAAATATATATATGCACATATATATACATACATAAACATATATACATATTTTATATATTTATACACATATATACATATAAAATATATATAAATATATATATACATATATATATGTATATATATGCACATATATATACATATATACACACACATGTATATATATATATATATATATATGTAATATATATATATATATATACATATATATATATATATATATGTAATATATATATATATATATATATATGAGTACTTAAATCACACTAACCCCATCCCACACAACCCCTACAGAAAACCCATATCAGCCACACATTCACGCACGGCGAAGAGAGAGAGAAAGAGAGATGTTATGAATCAATTTATCGGCGGAGACGGGATGACCCCATCCTAACTTCAATTAGAGATTCCAGCGTGGAGCCTTAATAGAGCATTAATAACTGTAATCACCGAGTGATGTTATACTTGGGCCTCCCATAATCATCAGGAGATGGGTGTCCATTAATCTACGGGATTCTGCATGGAACCTACGCATTGTATGGGTGGGCCGAGGTGGTTGTTGTTGTTGTTGTTGTTGTTGTTGTTCCCACCAGGGCTTCACGAGATGATTGGGAATTACCAAAATGTGTCCCACAATTTATATATAAATAACTCTTTCATTATGGTATGAAATTATTTAAACCATTACCGTGATGTTGTGAGAGAGAGAGAGAGAGAGAGAGAGAGAGAGAGAGAGAGAGAGAGAGAATACTGTTTCATCTTGAATCTGCTGATCAGTAAAATAAATGTGGATACAAATGATAGAGAGAGAGAGAGAGAGAGAGAGAGAGAGAGAGAAAAAAAAGAAATTTTTAAGCAAGGTCCCCATTCAATTTTCTCTCTCTCTCTCTCTCTCTCTCTCTCTCTCTCTCTCTCTCTCTCTCTCTCTCTCTCCATTATGACTGCTAACAGTGAAAATTGACTGACCGCTTGAATTCTGTAAACTACTAAAGTCAATATTAACAGGACGAATTCATGGAAATGTTCCCCGGTCGCTTTTCCGACATCGAACACTGGGCTTCTAGCTTGTGCACCGAGAGCGTTACCTCTACACTGTATGTGTCAGGGAGAGTTACAATGAGTTACAAGGATTTTGGATGTCTCAAAGACTTTTTAGTCCATCCGCTGAGACTCCATTTGCTCTTTGGTAGGGCGATTTAGTTTAGGCATTTAAAGGGTTCTTATGATCTTGTCTAACTTATTCTTGAACTCATTTACCGAGTTACTGTTTACTACATCCGCTCGAGGTTTACATCAAGTATTTGCTATTTTGTATATAAAGAAATTTCCATATTGATTGGTGTTGTATATTCTCAATTCCAGTTAGAGAGAGAGAGAGAGAGAGAGAGAGAGGAGAGAGAGAGAGAGAGAGAGAGAGCCTTCACTTTTTTACAGGATTGGTATCCAGGACAAATAAGGCCTTTAAGGCAAGTAATAACAGCCTTATCATTCGCAGGTTTTCCACCGTTGCACGGCAAGAAGCCAAGACGTTAAGAGGCTAACCACCAGTGCTCTCCAAAAATGAACAATGTTACTCTTTCTATCCTGTTGCTTTCCTTAGTAAAAACTGAGGCGTAATATCAGTCATAAGATATTTATCATAGAAAGAGGAAAACCCGTTCAGCTAACTAAATAAAAAAAAGGGTGATAATTTTAGGTTAAAAGCCGATATCAATCAAATTGCATCTACGAATTAAGAAAATAACAAAAATCAGATATAGACATTTGATAAAATAGATTAAATGTTAATCAAATTGCAACTTCAAATTAAGATAATACCAAAAATCAGATATAGACATTTAATAAAGAAATAAAAAAAAGTTTGTTATCTAAGTAAAAGGACAAATTCAAAAGTAAGTTCACGTTAAACACAGATATCAATAAAATTGCAACTACGAATTAAAAAAAAAAAAAAAAATACCAAAAATCAGATATAGACATTTAATAAAAAAAATGGTGTTAAAGTAAAAGCAAAAATTCTTTCTACCTTCCCAAAAACGGAAATATTAATATATTCAACATGACCTAACAAACGAATGAATAATTGGAGGGGTAGGGGTAAAGTAGAGGTAGTGGAAGGAGGAGGGGAGGAGAAAGGGGGCTAGGGGTAAGGTAAGGGAAGGAAGGAGGGAGGAGGGGCAAAACCTTTATCTTTATACAATAACTAACCCCTTGTTCTGTTCCACCAGCACCTCGGTCCTCATCATCACCTTATTAGGGACTTTTAACACAGACTCATCTCCATAAATCTTTTATTGATGTGTCGTCGACACATCTCTCGCCACCACATCAACGGGGAGGGGGAGGGGTGGGGCTAGACGCCTGGTCTGTAGTTGAGTCTGTAGTTCTGTACTTCAACAGTTCACATCAATGGGGAGACGGACGCCTGATCTATAGCAAAGTCTGTAGTTCTGTACTTCAAAAGTTCAAACTTGCAGCATAATTATTCTTATGTTGAACAGGCTGACATAAGTCTTTTTATAGTTTATATATGAAAAATCTGTTTCAATGTTGTTACTATTCTTACAATATCTTATTTTAATTGTTCATTATTTCTCATATGGTTTATTCACTTCCTTATTTCCTTTCCTCACTGGGCTATTTTTCCCTGTTGGAGCCCATGGTGTCATAGCATCTTGCTTTTCCAACTAGCGTTTGTAGCTTAGCTAATAATAATAGTAATAATAATAATAATAATAATAATAAGATAGTTACGTTAAAGGTTTAAAGGCCGCTCAAGAATGGCAGGGGAAGGGACAGTGACATTGCCCTATCAAGCAGGACATTGCCCTAGAGACTGACCATATACACTTATGCTCAGCGCCCAAGGCCCCTCTCCACCCAAGCTAAGACCAAGGAGTGCCAGGCAATGGCTGCTGATGACTCAGCAAATAGATCTATAGGCTCCCCCAAATCCCCCAACCTTAGCTCACAAGGATGGTGAGGTTGTAGTGACCAAAGGAACTAATGATTTTGAGCGGGACTCGAACCCCAGAGTGGCGATCACCAGTCAAGGACGTTACCACATCGGCCACCAATAATAAAACCAGGAATTGATAAAAAGAAATTAAAAAATAAAAATATGAATAGATATATAAGCCTATTTCATATTCCTTAATTAAAAAATAAAAATATGAATAGATATATAAGCCTATTTCATATTATTCCTTTTATGCTATGTAACCATAAACTAATGAAATCAAAGTAAATAAAAACAAAGGTTTTATAAGATAAAAACCAAACGATGCCTGATAACATAAAAAAAAATGTTGCCCACAGCTGGGCAAACAATTAAAATAACCAAACTAGGACTATAGAACCGCTTCTGCAACTAATTTGCAAGAAGTAACTCGCATCAAACGAATTAGCTTATAGTGAGCTAGTGTTATTCAGTTGCACCTTGATTGCAGGGCGAGGTGTTTACTAAACCATCATGCAGAAGTCAATGGCATGGCCATTACGTTATAAGGCTAGGTCGGTGACTTGTCTGCCTTATATGGACCCTTAACCCTCTGAGCGGGAACAGTATTAAGCTACCAGTGTTTTTTCTAAGTGGCAGGAGAGAGAGAGAGAGAGAGAGAGAGAGAGAGAGAGAATAAGCGATACCACTATTCTAGAGAAATAGAACTCTTATTTAATGAAATGAAGGATACAATAAGCAGAGAGAGAGAGAGAGAGAGAGAGAGATAAGCGATACCACTAATCTAGAGAAATAGAACTTTTATTTAATGAAATGAAGGATACTATAAGCAAAGAGAGAGAGAGAGAGAGAGAGAGAGAGAGAGAGAGAGCACTATTCTGGAGAAAGGTAACTTTTATTTAATAAAATGAGGGATGCTATTAATATACAGAGAGAGAGAGAGAGAGAGAGAGAGAGAGAGAGCACTATTCTGGAGAAAGGTAACTTTTATTTAATAAAATGAGGGATGCTATTAATATACAGAGAGAGAGAGAGAGAGAGAGAGAGAGGAGAGAGAGAGAGAGATAAGCGATACCACTATTCTAGAGAAATAGAACTTTTTTATTTAATGAAATGAAGGATACTATAAGCAGAGAGAGAGAGAGAGAGAGAGAGAGAGAGAATAAGCGAAAGCAGTATTCTAGAGAAATAATGCTTTTATTTAATAAAATGAAGGATACTATAAACAGAGAGAGAGAGAGAGAGAGAGAGAGAGAGAGAGACCAAACCTATAACTTCCCCTAACCTAAATAAATCGCATAATTCTGAACAGATCGTCCAAGCTTCCAGGGTTTTCTTCCATAGGAAAGCCATTCCATGGTCCGGGGAATTGCACACAAAAGAATCCTTAATAGCAAGATCCAGTCGAGAGGCTTAATCTCCTACCCTACGATTTTTCTTTTTACAACCATCGGTCGACCAGTAGTATTCTTGAAAAAAAAAAAAGCGTCAAGGTCCCCTGACTTGTTAATAGCCTTCCAAAATCAAATGTTACATTATCACTACTACTACTACTACTACTACTACTATTATTATTATTATTATTATTATTATCATTGGCTAAAGTACTGATTGTAATAGTTCTTGAATTCATTATCATTTAAACAGTATACATGTAATAAAATACTCTATAAGTTTTATTCCAGCGGTGATCAGATTGTGGAATGATCTTCCTAATCGGGCAGCTGAATCGGTGGAACTTTAGAAGTTCAAACTTGCAGAGAATGTTTTATGTTGAACAGGCTGACATAAGTCTTCGTAGTTTATATAATGAGAGATCTATTCCAATGTTACTAATCTTAGAATATTTTATATATATTATTTTTCGCATGTAATTTATTTATTTTCTTATTTCATTTCTGATCCTAAGATTCTTTCAAACTGTATTTAATAAACAACACTTACACTGTATACGTAACATTAAGAGTACAAGCTCCATCACAAATAACAAACGAAAGTACACGAACGAACAAACAAATTGTTCCCTAATTTAATCTCCTTTTATAATTTATTTGTGATATATGCAAATTTATGTTAAACAAGCCGTGGGCTGCATTTCCTTTCTAAATAAATTTCCATTATAGTCTATTCTATTTTCCTGTTCCACTATTGACTATACTATTTTCCTTTTCCACTATAGACTATTCTATTTTCACTTTCCACTACAGACTATTCTATTTCACTTTCCACTATAGACTATTCTATTTTCACTTTCCACTATAGACTATTCTATTTTCATGTTCCACTATAGACTATTCTATTTTCATGTTCCACTATAGGACTATTCTATTTTCTCTTTCCACCATAGACTATTCTATTTTCATTTTCCACTATAGACTATTCTATTTTCTTTTTCCACTATTGACTATTCTATTTTCATTTTCCACTATAGACTATACTATTTTCACCTATAGACTATTCTATGATCATTTCTAAGGTAAGAACATATTTGCAATTTGTTCACATTTACAGATGTTTTCTAAAACATAATATAATATATTCTTAAAACATTTTAATTCAATTGTTCACTACTTCTCTTGCAGTTTATTTATTTCCTAGTTTTCTTTTTTCACAGGGCTCTTTTTCCCTGTTGGAGGAGCCCTTGGGCTTATAGCATCCAGCTTTTCCAATTAAGGTTGTAGCTTAGCATGTAATAATAATAATAATAATAATAATAATAATAATAATAATAATATAATAATAATAATAATAATAATAATAATAATAATAATAATAGTTTTTACATATACTTCGCAGGCCAAAGCCATTTTCTAAAACCAGACACTGATTATCACGCCTCCCTACTTCAAATGATTTAACTCCAGGAGGCTCGTCCCATAAACCAATTTCCCTTTGCCTCGCCAGAAGACATGGACGTATCCCAAGTGACCTTCAGATATTTAGGCTTAAAATCGACGACACACGATTTGGCAAAAGAAAAAAAAAAAGTCCGCTTGTTTTCTTTGCCAAACTTTGTTATTAGAATGAAGGATAAAATGAAAAAGTATTTCTTCCAGAGCTCCATTTTATCTTTCTTTTGGTAAATAATCATTATCAGTAATAACGGAGAATAACAAGAAAGAAAAAAAAAAGAGCAACATGGATACGAGAGCAACCTATAGAGGATATTCTAAGAGTAAGTAAGAAAAAGTAATAGATATGGGTTAAGACATAATAAGAATGACAGATACTAGATGTACAAGAAGAATAACAAAAAGGGTCCTTAGAGATTGCAAAAGAAGCAGGGAAAGGAAGAGAAGACGATGGATTGACAAACTAAGAGAATTTGCGGGTATAGACTGGCATAAAAAAAGCATAAACAGACGAAAGTGGAAGGACATTTCTGAGGCTTTTGTCCAGAATTGGACTAGTTACGGCTGATGATGACGACATGGAGGTTATATATATATATATATATATATACATATATACATATATATATATAAATATATATACACAGTATATATATATATATATATATATATACTGTATATATATATACATATAAATACAGATATAGTTATTAATTATAATCCGACCTAGGGTTAAACCGTTATCGAATATTGCACCTCTACATACCTCCACCGACGAAGTTGGATGGAGGTTATGTTTTACCCCCTGTATGTGTGTTTGTAATTTATGTGTGTTTGTTTGTGAAGAGCTTCCTGGACACAATTTTAATAGTAGAGTAATGAAACTTTCAGGTATTAATTTATGTAAAAAGATGAAAATTATTGAATTTTGATATGTCAAGGTTAAAGTTCAAGGACACTTCAAACTCGGTTCATATTTGAGTGTATGAAAATCAACGTCAATTCATACATGTTAATGGCAAAGGTCAAGGTCAAGCAAAAGGTCGAGAAATAAGCTGTCGCGGCGGAGGTCTTCGCTATATTCAGTGCCCCTCTAATTAAGTGGTAAATCAACTTATCGTTTTATTTTCAACAATACGTTGATCCTTCCAATCTTCGCCCCTCAATAGCTCTCTCTCTCTCTCTCTCTCTCTCTCTCTCTCTCTCTCTCTCTCTCTCCAGATAGAGATAGATAGATTTGCGTTTCTTATTAGATATAGATATATACCTATTAAGCAATTCAGTTAATTGAAATCATGTAGTTATCTAGTTTTTTGAGTTGCAGTAGTATTAGAGAGAGAGAGAGAGAGAGAGAGAGGAGAGAGAGAGAGAGAGAATTATGTAGGTTATAAATGGTATCAGTGGTGGGAACAGCAATACCTCTTCGAGGTTCGCATGATTTCAATACATTTTGATAGTACTGATCATACACATTAAATCTCTCTCTCTAAATCTCTCTCTCTCTCTCTCTCTCATTGCAACTCAAAAAATTAAATAACTACAAGATGTCAATTAACTGAATTGCTTAACATGCATATATTTATATCTACTAGGAAACGCGAATCAATCTAGAGAGAGAGAGAGAGAGAGAGAGAGAGAGAGAGAGACTGTAGCAGCTCCAACTACAAACCAAATAGGCTAATATTACCTAGCCTAGTTGTAATCTGGAGAGGGAGAGAGAGAGAGAGAGAGAGAGAGAGAGAGATTTTAGCAGCTCAATAACAAAACATATAGGTTAATATTACCTAGCCTGGGTTGCAATCTGACGAGAGAGAGAGAGAGAGAGAGAGAGAGAGAGAGAGAGATTTTAGCAGCTCCAATAACAAAACAAATAGGTTAATATTACCTAGCCTGGTTGCAATCTGACGAGAGAGAGAGAGAGAGAGAGAGAGAGAGAGAGATTTTAGCAGCTCCAATAACAAAACAACTAGGTTAATATTACCTAGCCTGGTTGCAATCTGACGAGAGAGAGAGAGAGAGAGAGAGAGAGAGAGAGATTTTAGCAGCTCCAATAACAAAACAACTAGGTTAATATTACCTAGCCTGGTTGCAATCTGACGAGAGAGAGAGAGAGAGAGAGAGAGAGAGAGAGAGAGACTGTAGCAGCTCCAACAACAAACAAATAGGTTAATATTACCTAGCCTGGTTACAACTAACTGGAGAGAGAGAGAGAGAGAGAGAGAGAGAGAGAGAGACACTGTAGGCAGCTCCATCAACAAAAACGATAAGTCTATGATACCTAACCTGGCTGCAATCTAACTGTAATAACAACAACAAAAAATCTAAATCAAAAGGCATTAGACAGCCATTACCAAAGGATCAGCGAACCCGGTCAGCATTATGCCAACGAACTGTCATTCTAACTGCCATTATCGTAACTGTCATCCTAACTGCCATTACAACTAGAGCGTCGTTATCGTGATCCAGCTACTTACATCTTCCTCCCCATTGCTCGAGAGAATGCAATAAAGGCGAATTATCGAGGGAAATGCACTGGACTTTGAGCCGTAATGTGATCTTCCCGTAAGACTCTTTTATGATGATTTTTTTCCTCTTCGTATTTTTCCGATGTTTACCACATTGCTTATTTCTGGCATTATCCTTTTTTGAAGGCCAACTGGTTGTTTCCCATCATTACTGAATTGCTTTGGCAATGGTCCTCTTTCCTGAGAATCCACCACTGTTTATATATATATATATATATATATATATATGTATATATATATATATATATATATATTTGCACGGTTTTTTTGTGTATATATTAAAACAAGCCCAATAATAGATATATATATATATATATATATACACAAATATATATATATATATATATATACACAGTATATATACACTATTAAAACAAGCACAATAATAAATACATAATTCAATCTATTTGAGTGAAATACAGGAACCTGCACCTATTACAAAATAAATCACACAAAATGCTCTTTTTAACCTGTTCCTGTCTATGAAATTTACAACGGTATCAAAATCGGGATCAATGACCTTATATGTCAGGATGCCAGATAACTCATAATCAATCAATCAATCAAAATCGGGATTGTAAAAGATTGCAAGATAGATGACGGCGATGAACAACGAAAAATAATGCAATTTCAAGTAAATATGTTACTATAGTCAATTTCTTTTAAGCGATGCAGATTTGCACCGACTCGCAGCGGTGCCCTTTTAGCTCGGAAAAGTTTCCTGATCGCTAATTGGTTGGACGAGATAATTCTAGCCAATCAGCGATCAGGAAACTTTTCCGAGATAAAAGGGCACCGCTGCGAGTCGGTGCAAATCTGCCTCGTTAAAAGAAATGGACTATAGAGTTAGTCATTCATGACTACGGGTATTGTTATTCAACTCATTGTATATGTCAACAAAAAGTATGAACAATTATATACTTCTTTAGTTCAGGTTTGATATTAATATGGATTATGATTCTTAAAAGAAGAAACGTTTAATGTGAATGCATTGAAATAGACTACAATATCTCCCATAAACTTTCCAGCAAACAATACTTTATTGGAATTTTCTGAAAATATAAATATCCTAAATTTATGGTGTTGAATACTTCTAAAATTTTAAATTTTCTAAAATATCAATATCCTGAATTTATGGTGTTGAATACTTCTAAAATTTTAAATTTTCTAAAAATATCAATATCCTGAATTTATGGTGTTGAATACTTCTAAAATTTCTAATTTTCTAAAAATATAAATATCCTGAATTTATGGTGTTGAATACTTCTAAAAAAATTTATTTTACAAAAATATCAATATCCTGAATTTATGGTGTTGAATACTTCTAAAATTTTAAATTTTCTAAAAATATAAATATCCTGAATTTATGGTGTTGAATACTTCTAAAATTTTAATTTTATAAAAATATAAATATCCTGAATTTATGGTGTTGAATACTTCTAAAAAAAATTCTAAAAATACCAATATACTGAATATATGGTGTTGAATACTTCTAAAATCTTTAATTTTCTAAAAATATAAATATCCTGAATTTATTTGTGTTGAATACTTCTAAAATTTCTAATTTTCTAAAAATATAAATATCCTGAATTTATGGTGTTGAATACTTCTAAAATTTCTAATTTCTAAAAATATAAATATCCTGAATTTATGGTGTTGAATACTTCTAAAATTTCTAATTTTCTAAAAATATAAATATCCTGAATTTATGGTGTTGAATACTTCTAAAAAAATTTATTTTACAAAAATATCAATATCCTGAATTTATGGTGTTGAATACTTCTAAAATTTTAAATTTTCTAAAAATATAAATATCCTGAATTTATGGTGTTGAATACTTCTAAAATTTTTAATTTTATAAAAATATAAATATCCTGAATTTATGGTGTTGAATACTTCTAAAAAAATTATTTTACAAAAATATCAATATCCTGAATTTATGGTGTTGAATACTTCTAAAATTTTTAATTTTATAAAAATATAAATATCCTGAATTTATGGTGTTGAATACTTCTAAAATTTTTAATTTTCTAAAAATATCAATATCCTGAATTGATGGTGTTGAATACTTCTACAATTTTAATTTTCTAAAAATGTAAATATTCTGAATTTATGATGTTGAATACTTCTAAAAATTAAAATTTTCTAAAAATATAAATATCCTGAATTGATGGTGTTGAATACTTCTAAAATTTTAAATTTCTAAAAATACAAATATCCTGAATTTATGGTGTTGAATACTTCTAAAATTTTTAATTTTATAAAAATATAAATATCCTGAATTGATGGTGTTGAATACTTCTAAAATTTTAAATTTTCTAAAAATATAAATATCCTGAATTTATGGTGTTGAATACTTCTAAAATTTTTAATTTTCTAAAAATATAAATATCCTGAATTTATGGTGTTGAATACTTCTAAAATTTAATTCATATTAAAATTAAGAATGAAAAAGTATGCTCTTTACAAGTGGGAACTAGTCACGATTGCCAAAATATTCTAATAGGGATTTGTCACAAACAGATTTGATACGTGTTTTATACTCGTACTTGCAACTTTAGCTTCGGAAACATACAATCACCAAATCGAATAAAACAAAAGACATTAAATAATCAAAAAAAAAAAAAAAAAACAATAACAATAAGAGATATAACAGACATAATACCAATCATCCTTATATATAATCATTACAAAAATAGTAATAATTAAGGATATTAACAATAATAAAACATGTCCATGCTTTAAAGGGTCTATAGGAAACGATGAAATTGAACACTGTCTAACTTAAGAACTTTAAAGCCTAAAGGCCCCAAGTGAACTCACTAAGGTAAATCCAAACCTACCTGTACAGCACTGTTGAGGAAGCAGTTGTTCTGTCCTGGGGCATTGAGCAAGCCCTTGGCGCCGGCGACAGAGTCGCGCGGCGACGCCAAGTCGCCAATTTCTCCGTCGCGCTGCCCTTGGTCGTTCCCAATGTCCCCACTGGTGACTCTAGGACCACTGACGGTGTCCTGCCCTAATTTCCGAGCAGTAGCGGAGTCGTGGCGTGAGGGCCGGAGCGTGTGGGTGAGGAGAGCATCAGGTCCTCGGGAGAGTTCGAGGGACAGGTCCCCTTGATCCCAGCTGGGACCCAAGTGATCCCACGACGACCTCAGCGGAGCCGCGTGTGCTCTGGGGCTGTCCAGTTGATCCCACGACCCTCCCAGGTGGTCGCGATGAGAGGCGAAGCCCCTGGAGGCGTGACTATAGTTCCGAGAAGGGCTGAAAGCGAGGGAAGAGGAGGACGCGAGGTCCCTCATGGAGGCGCCGTAGTCCCTCGGCAGCGATTTGGCCATGTCTCGGTGAGGGTCACGATGACGGGCACTTGGGGACGGCTCGGGGTGGGGACATGGTCGTGGCAGTAGTCATGTTGCAGTAAATGGTGGGCGAGGGCGTCGTCATAACAGAAACCTCACGCCTGTGACATCGGAACCACCTGACGACGAGAGTACACCTTCCACCATGGCAACCAACACATCACCTGTCAAAATAGAGGAGAGAATATAATCAGCAATGCAGTCTTGGGAATTGTTATCTTTAATGACAAAATTTAACGCACACTAGAGATTAATCTGCAATCCTAATATATCAGCAATGCAGTCTTGGGAATTGTCATCTTTAATGACAAAATTTAACACACACTAGAGATTAATCTGCAATCCTAATATATAAGCAATGCAGTTTTGGGAATTGTCATCTTTAATGACAAAATTTAACACACACTAGAGATTAATCTGCAATCCTAATATATCAGCAATGCAGTCTTGGGAATTTTTATCTTTAATGGCAAAATTTAACACAGATGTATATATGGTCAGTCTCTCGGGCATTATCCTGCTTGATAGGACAATGTCACTGTCCATTGCCTCTGCCATTCATGATCGGCCTTTAAATCCTGAAACCTTTTAAACCATTCCAATTTTCATCGTCCCTTCTATTTCACATATTTACTAGATTCCTCGCCAGACTTCGGTTTTTTTTTTTTCTGTCTTCTATTGAACTAATTCGAAACAGTTTTGGTATATTTTGGTACTAAAGGAAAATCTTCCTAAACTAAATATTGGTGAGCATCATCTTTTCAATGATTTATATTCTTTCTATTTTGTTATCTAATGCAACAATCGCTCTATGAATTATGAAAATCACCATCAATATAGATGAGAATATCATCCAACCAATAGTTTTTAACATTATCAAATGTAGAAAAAAAATAATTTTCAATTCTTTGTTGATCAGGATAGTGTTTCCTCATTGCTATGGATTTATAAATAAAGTTATCTTAAATAATTTTCCTTCACTTTAAGTTGATATATATACAGTATATATGTATATATACACACACACACACACACACATATATATTATATATATATACATATACATATATATACATATATATATATGTATATATATATATGTATATATATATACATATATATATATATATATACATATATATATATATATACATATATATACATATATATATATTATATATATATATGTATATATATCACTTCTGGATACCCCAGCCTTCCTACTTTTAATTGCTTAAATTTTAAAATCTATAGCTATTAAATACATATTAAATTCTTTAGCACAAATGAAAGACTCTCATTGCTATGAAAAAATAAAAATAGTTATCTTATAATTTTCCTTCACGTCAAGTTACTATATTCCACCAGTGGATACTCCCAAACATTCCCCCTTTCTATAGACTAAACTTTAAACTTTATAGCCTTTCCCATCCCTTCCATATCCATCTGTCCAAACTACTTATCCATCCCAGTCCCTCCTTTCCTACCTGAAGAGGGATTCGCGGTGATGATAGGTTCCTAAAAAAAAAAAGAAAAAAAAAATTCTGGACCGGAGCTCTCAATAACCCCAGGGTCCATCTATTAAGGAGTCTTTGTAAAGATGGGAACATTGGATACCACATTGTTCCCTCATTGTTCCATCACCGGACGATGGCCATCAACTGTAATCTTGTATTGTTCCCAATTATTCCCGAACAATCGTAGTCGGGTTCCGAGAACGCATTCCTATAGAGGATCCCTAACAAACCTTTTAGAGGTCTGTCATTTTTAATAGTCCCGAGTTATCTGGCGGATATGGGCGTCTGTATTTCAGAGGGATTCTCATAGAGCAAAAAAAAAAAAAGATGATGAAGAAGAAGAAGAAGAAGAAGAAGAAGAATTAATTATGACTGTTAAGGGACCTCATATATGTTATGATGATATGATATGATGTCTGGTGAACGCCAGATGGGGGTTCGAGTCCCGTTCAAACTCATTAGTTTCTTTGGTTGCTGCAACCTCACCATCCTTTTGAGATAAAGATGTGGGTATGGGGGAGCCTATAGGTCTATTTGCTGAGTCATCAGCTGCCATTGCTTCTTTTGTCCTAGCTTGGGTGGAGAGGGGACTTGGGCGCTGATCATATGTAAATATGGTCAGTCTCTAGGGCATTGTCCTGCTTGATAGGGGAAAGTAATTGTCCCTTGCTTCTGCCATTCATGGGCGGCTTTTAAACCTTTGAAAGTTGACGACGGACCATGAAATGTTGCAAAGAATTTTATCACAGTCTCCAAATTTCGCTTAAGGAGGGCTTCGGAGGAACCTGTTACGGGGGAGAAGATCGAGAGGGAGACAGAGAATTTGATGGCGAGATAAGGTGAAGGATGATATGGAGAGAAGAGGTTTGGTGGAAGAGAATGTTTTTGATAGAAGCCATTGGAGAGGACGCATCAGGCAACCGACCCCTTAATGTAGGGATAACGGTGGTGAAGAAGGTTATTATAAAACACATTCCACCGCCCCCCCCCCTCTCTCTCTCTCTCTCTCTCTCTCTCTCTCTCTCTAAAGAAACCATAAATATAACTTTAATAAATAATAACAAATAAATAAAAAAAAACGCGACAGCACCCCTAAATGTATCAGTGACATTTCAAAACCATGAAAATCTGTAAGAAATCCATAAACACTAAAAACACCTTCCTAAATATTCTACACTACAAGTCCATTCCGCTTCATCTCCTACTACATCTCCTCCACCTGATTTAACCCTGGCCCGCAGAAAGTGGAAAGAAGTGAAAGGAGAAATAAAAAGGGCAGGTGGTGATGGTGTCCATTTGCATAAAGGGAAAGGTCGCCCTTATGAAGCGCGACTAATATATTCCACACAAGCTATATGGATCGCTACACCTTGATAGCAGATAATGTATATATATTCCAACAGGTTCGCAGTCGGTTAGATTTCGTCAGTCGTCTATATCTTGAGCTTTTAATCCAATACTTCTCCATTCATCATCATCTACTTCACATTTCATAGTCCTCAGCCATGTAGGCCTGGGTATTTCAACTCTATACTTCTTCTTCGTCTATTAGCGTGCTTTTTTCCCATTCGTATGGGGTAACACGGTTGCCTTCTTTTGAAGGACTTTATACATTAAATAAAATTAAATAAAAATTCCTTATCATTCACATTCATTCAAAGAACTGATAATTTATCCCATCCATGAAAAATATTCAAATCCACATATTCCTGTTTCGTTGCCACTGGATCCGCCTAAGAAATCCGCCTGGTAAGGAAAACAGCATATAAACGCTGTACTACAGTATCAGGATAAGGATAAGGATAGGGAAGTGGGGAATATGGGGAGAGGAAGAGTACCCCTGGATACAATCCAGTTTACAACCCGAAGGCAGGTACTCGGGATGGGAAGGTATAAGGAATAAGGAGAAAGAGAAGTACAGGAGACAAAAAGAAAGGAGCAGACCCTCGTGCGATGTTAGTTAAGTTTTAGGAGCCACCTGAAAGTAAAAGCCACTAAGATTGACTAAGAAAAGACAAGCAGGGAGAGGAAGTGATTTTTGGTTCTTGCAATGTCTAGCCATGTTGCAAGGAGTATGTCTGTCTACACACTATATGATGGTTGAAAAAAATTATAATGGTTGAAAATGTAATGAGCTGTACTACCGAAAACCTTTGAACAAAACATCCACCAAATTAAACCAAATATAATCATAATTTCTATACTTTGTAATGTTATAGTTTTAGTTCAAAATACAATACAGATCAACAGACATAAAAACAGACTTCATATTATAAATATAAAACAAATTTATATACCAAAAAATAGTTTTCCAACCTTAAAAACTAAGCGGAAATATTTTTCCGTTTCAGACAGAATAAAGCAGAAATCGGAAATTGAAATGATGGAGATCCCTCTGTAGATTTATTTTTCCGTCTTTAGTCCCACAATTCCACCTTTTAGCAACCCTGAAGATAATGTATATATATATTCCAAAAGGTTCGCAGCCTCTTCTACCTGTGACTAAATGGTTATAATCTACCTCGCAGGACCAGCAAAATACGAAGTTGTAGGGATCATTTCTAGGTCAAGAAAAATTGGCTTACTGGAATCGTTGGTGGACCATTGAAAATAGGATTAACGGTAGAAATAGGGTTACTAAAGAAGAATGCAAAGTTATAGAAAGGGCTGGATATACGTAGAAATGGGGTTACTGAAGAAGAATGCAAAGTTATAGAAAGGGCTGGATATACGTAGAAATGGGGTTACTGAAGAAGAATGCAAAGTTATAGAAAGGGCTGGATATACGTAGAAATGGGGTTACTGAAGAAGAATGCAAAGTTATAGAAAGGGCTGGATATACGTAGAAATGGGGTTACTGAAGAAGAATGCAAAGTTATAGAAAGGGCTGGATATACGTAGAAATGGGGTTACTGAAGAAGAATGCAAAGTTATAGAAAGGGCTGGATATACGTAGAAATGGGGTTACTGAAGAAGAATGCAAAGTTATAGAAAGGGCTGGATATACGTAGAAATGGGGTTACTGAAGAAGAATGCAAAGTTATAGAAAGGGCTGGATATACGTTGAAATAGGGTTACTAAAGAAGAGGATAGTGGAAGGAAAGGTTATAGAAATAGAGTAACGAATAGTGCAACTTCATTGATACTCTGGGGAACAGAAGCATTGAAATGTATCACCTATGTTGGTGTTATCATAAAACTGAATACGATTGAGAGAGAGAGAGAGAGAGAGAGAGAGAGAGAGAGAGAGAGAGAGAGATTATAATTTGTCTTCCAAAAACTAGATGCACTTTGAACAGTTTGGTGTTCTCCGTAGAATTTTAACTTCAAAGAAAATTCAAAGCAAGTTTCCTTATGTAAATCATTCAAAAACACTTTCGGTATATACCAATAAAACCCTCTAGTATGTAAGATCATATTTTTCATTTCCTTTTTTAGTATAAGAAGTGCTAATAAATCATGAACACAACGAAAAATACCTCTATTATTATTATTATTACTACTACTACTGGCTAAGCTACAACCCTAGTTGGCAAAGTAGGATGCTATCTCAGCCCAAGGGATCCAACAGCGAAAAATAGCCCAGTGAGGAAAGGGAATAAGGAAATAGATAAACTACATAAGAAAAAATAAACAAATAAAATAAAACATTCAAAGAACATTATCAACATCAAGACAGATCTTTCATATATAAACTATAGAGACTAGGAAATAATAATTTCCAAACTACATTCGCCGCTCTCAAGTTCCTGACATTGACTTCAAACAAGATTCCTCTTAATTTGTGCCCTGACAACCGGACCATTTATTTCCTTTCATACCTCTCAGTAATTAAAACTTAAATCAAAACATCTCCTTTACATGGTTACGCGTGGTGCTATGAATGCGTGTTCTAATTGTACGAATACATAGTATTTTCTCATGTATATTGTACATATAAAAAATGTCATTAAATTTCTTAATCAATAAATGCCCGTAAGTTGAAGATGACATTCATTTATCGAATTAAATGATGCGTAGTTTTTTATGAGGAATCTCGTGTGTATATATATATATATATATATATACATATACATATATAAATATATACATATATATATAAATACAGTATTTTATATATATATAAAATATATATATATATATATATATACACACACATATATATATATATATATATAAACACTATATTATATATATATATATATATACAAATTGTAAAGAGTAAGCTTGAGATATCCAGAACAGTTACTACAATTAACACACGGTAAATATTTCTCATTACAATTATAGGAATGACGTCACAAAACTTAAAAACTAATATTAAATTAAAAAAAAAAACAGACCAATCTCTTTTCATACTTTAAAGCATCTTATCAGCACCAAGGATAAAGTGATTAATTTATTTGATAATTTATTTCTTACTTTGTTTGTAATTTACAATTGCACCTCTAAGAAATGTCAAGATCAATCTAATTGATATAAGGAGATAGTCTCCATACGATAACATTGGAATTACTTATCAAAATTAGGTCAAAATTAGAAGATAATTTTTCAAGGTTTATGATTATAAAAGCATACAGCAATACAGTTTTGTTCGGGAGGAAAACTGTAGAAGGTAAAAAAATGAGAGAGAGAGAGAGAGAGAGAGAGAGAGAGAGAGAGAGAGAGAGAATCCTTCAGCCTTTTTTTTAACTTGGTTGATCGGGTACTGATTTCCGGAGAGAGAGAGAGAGAGAGAGAGAGAGAGAGAGAGAGAGCTCTTTTAGTTCATCCGCGTTGACATCTGCTTTTAGGTTAAGCTATTCATTTCAAGCATTTAGAGTTCTTATATGAGAGAGAGAGAGAGAGAGAGAGAGAGAGAGAGAGTTGACATCTGCTCTTAGGTTAAGCTATTCATTTCAAGCATTTAGAGTTCTTATATGAGAGAGAGAGAGAGAGAGAGAGAGAGAGAGAGAGAGAGAGAACATCAAGGCCAATCAGAATGGAGAAAAATCTACAATTACTCATGCAATGTCATTGCTGCCTAACGGGATAGTAATTGGATCGGGAACAAATAAGAGCGATCAATTAGGTCTTTAGTTCAGCCTCCTGGTCGCTTCAATGACAAAAAGAATACTTAGGAGTAATTGAATAATCTTCCCTGAATTACCTCAATTACTAACAAATTCCCAGCGCTGAAATATCCTCATCGACAAACGGATTCAAAACGTAAGAGTTCTTTTGATTGATGGTACACTCGGGCGTGCTGTTCTATCTTGTTTCTCTTCCTGTTTTTTTTATGAAAGATCTAATTCAATGTTCTTACTGTTTTACTGTTCTTAAAATATTTAATTTTGATTGTTCATTACTTCTCATGTAGTTTATTCAACTCCTTGTTTCCTTTCCTCACTGGCATTTTTTCCTTGTTGGAGCCCTTGGGTTATAGCATCCTACTTTTCCAACTAAGGTTATAGCTTAGATGGGGATGGTAATAATAATAATAATAATAATAATAATAACTAGAGGGGCACTCAGTAAAGCGCAGACCTCCACCACGGCAACCTATTTCTCGACCTTTTGCTTGACAGTGACATTGACCTTCCTGAATTTAATCATTTCCATCTTTTTACATAAGTTAATCCCTGCAAGGTTCATACCTCTACTATCAAAATTGTGGCCAGGAAGCTGTTCACAAACAAGCACACACAACCAGGGAGTAAAATATAACCTCCGTCCAACTTCGTTGGCGGACTTAATAATAATAATAATAATAATAATAATAATAATAATGATGATGATGATGATGATGACGATAATGATAATAAAAGATGCAAGATCTCCCCTAAAGACATTTTTTTTCTCTTTTTTTTCCGAGGAATAAATAATTTATCTCGAAATATAATTACAAGATAAAAATGGGACATAGAATAACCACCGGTTCCTCCCTCCCAAAATCCCATTATGTCCCGTGATGCTGCAAATTTGCTTCTTTTGAAATCGCATATAAATTTCACAAGCCCTGACCTCTCGGCTATCTGATAGGGGTCACTAAGGCACAAATTGAAAATGGAACAAAAATTGAAGTTTCGGTATAAAAATACAAAATTAAAATAAGGGAAACTGAAATTTTCTTTTATATTTACTCCCTGCTTGTGTGTGTTCGTGTGTAAACAGATTCCTGACCACAATTTTAATCATAGAATAATAACACTTGCAGGGATTAACTTAAGTAAAAAGCTGGTAATGATTACATTTTGGAAGGTCACGGTCAAAGGTCAAGCAAAATGTCCAATTCACGTAATCAGCCATACGTTTGGACATCGTTGGCACAGAGACTTCAAACTTGGTTCATATTTGAGTGTATAAAAATCCACGTAAAATTAATACATGTTAAGGTCGAAGGTCAAGATCGAGCAAAAGGTTGAGAAATAAGCTGCCGTCAATCAAGGGTAATTTTTGTGTCCCTGATACCTTAAATGTTGGTAGAAATTATAATTCTCTACGACCTTAAAATTATAAACTATTTGTCTTTCACGTGAATGATAATGTTGAACGAATGGATTTAGCCTTGTAAAAACACCAATAATTATAAGTCAATAATTCTAATTAAGTCAAATGATACGGAACTCATCTTTGTATTTGATTAAAGCAGATTGCATTACTTTAATTTACTTTTATTTTATAGCATGAGATTTTTTATGATAATGGTTTGCGTAATTTAATAAGGGAAGGGATGAGATTTTGTTTTTATCTTTTGACATATCAAATTTCATAGAGAATTTTTTGGTTTGTTCTTATTTCTTATATATGTATTTCATTTTGTCTCCTCTTCTTCAGGTTTGGATGGTTGTAATCTCAAAAGGCAAACCATTAACAAAAAATATTAACGCCATTTCTTGCATTAAAAAGAACTAAAAATAAAAATAGTAAACACATCACGTGAATATTTTTAACGTGTGTTCACATGACTCTTCATAATTTATATATGACAGATCTATTTTAACGTTGTTACTGATCTCGAGATATTTCATATTCATTAATTATTAGTTTTCATATATAGTTTATTCAATTCCTTATTTCCTTTTCTCACTAGCCTAGTTTTCCTTATTGGAATCCTTGGGCTTATAGCATCTGCTTTTCAAGAGTTGCAGCTTCATCATCTCTCCTCCTACGCCTATTGACGCAAAGGGTTCGGTTAGATTTCGCCAGTCGTCTCTATCTTAAGCTTTTAAATCAACATTTCTCCATTCATTATCTCCTACTTCACGTTTCTTAGTCCTCAGCCATGAAGGTCTGGATTCGCAAATCTTCTAGTGCTTTGTAGAGCCCAGTTGAAAGTTTGGTGAACTAATATCTCTTGGGGAGTGCGAAGAGCATGACCAAACCACCATGATCTCATCCACATGTGGCACTCGAGTAATCTCTCTTATAGTTTCATTTCTAATCCTGTCCTGCAATTTAACTCCTAATATTCTTCTGAGGGGTTTGTCGTTAAGCTAGTAATAATAATAATAATAATAATAATAATAATAATAATAATAATGTTAATAAATAATGATGATAATAATAATGAAAATAATAATAATAATAATAATAATAATAATAATAATAATATCAAACGGACCTATTCAGAATTCCAAAAAGCACTTGAGGTTTAAGTCACACAGAATAATACTGAACAAAGATTACATTCTTATTCCCATCTCATGTAAGACTACTCTCTCCCTGTACCCAGATCTTGCTATTTAACTTTACCTATATGTTCACCATATTTTCATGATAAGTATGTTTATCAAACGGAAAATTTAAAGGACTCTCTCTCTCTCTCTCTCTCTCTCTCTCTCTCTCTCTCTCTCTCTTACATTAGTATTCTGATAATAAAACTAAAAGAACAGAATAAATAGATAACGATCCGGACAGAGACCGTTATGCGACCACAGATATAGATTGAATTACGCCGGTGAAGTCCATTAACCATCACATATACTGTACACAAACAATATATTATTAATCACATATACACAAACAATACTTCTGGTAGATATTCACTAAATAAATAGTAATTGGACTGTAACCTAATTTCTTTTATAGTGTTGTATATATAAAAAATCCATCATATGCCTTCCGTATATATATATATATATATATATATATATATATATATATACATATATATATACATATATATATATACATATATATATACATATATATATATATATATATATGTATATATATACAAACATATATATATATGTATATATATATATATATATATACGTGTGTGTGTGTGTGTATACACATATGTATATGCATATAAAAGAATAAAAATGGAGCCGTTTCTAGTCTACTGCAGGAGAAAGGCCTCAGGCATGTCTTGGTCATGATCTGGGGTTTGGCCATTTTCATCATCACGCTGGCCATTGCGGACTGGTGATGGTGGAAGACTTAATGTTGATCGATTACAACAAACCAACCTAGCATGGGTGGCCATGACTAGTACAGCTTTGCTGATCATAGCGATACACAAACAGACTCACCACGTTACGGTATCCCCACTCAAAGTGGTGTATAATACATATAAGTATATATAAAAGTATATACAGTATGTGTCTATGTCTGCCAGCCTGAATGTGCACCAAAGCAAATGTACATACATCCAAACATAAGTGTACAAGTGTACCTTTCTTATACAAAACGGCTAATTGTTCAACTCCCAGAACAAAGTACACTAAGTCCCGACAACAAATGGCTGTTAACAAAACAATCACAATAACATTTCCTTTCTTTTCTCGAAAACGAAACCGCCTAAATTATAGTTTCCTTTGCAGACTGTTTTGCAACAACTTTCCAGAATGCTGCAGTAAATTCTTGTGGCGTGAGTGAAAACTGCTCCGCTGAGCTCCAGCCATTTTCGAATATTATCATCTCTTTCTCCTAAGTCTATTGACGCAAAGGGCCTCGGTTAGATTTCGCAAGTCGTCTTTATCTTGAGCTTTTAAATCATTACTTCTCCATTCATCATCTGCTACTTCTCGCTCCATAGTCCTCAGCTATGTAGGCCTGGGTCTTCATACTTTTCTAGTGCCTCGTGGAGCCCAATTAAACGTTTGAACTAATCTCTTTTGGTGAGTGTGAAGAGCATGCCCAAACCATCTTCATCTACCCCTGATATACGCCTCACCATGATTTCATCCATATATAGCACTTGAATAATCTTTCTTAAAGTTCCATTTCTGATCTATTTATAAACCGGGAGATTCTTAGCACCCCCGCTACACCCAGGATTGAGACTATTCTATCATCTCTTTCCATGACTGACTAATTCCATAGAGGATTCATTGGCTAGATACATCAAAGGATAGCCAGTTCCTTGCTATGCAAGTGGCCACTGCCGGTCTATATTAATTCTAGTAAGATCATCCGCCAAGCATCAGGAGTAAAAGCCGATGAGGGAGTTTGTCCATCGCCTTAAACCCAATCCGTCACCCTGCTGCCAGTGACTTCGAGATTTAGGGGGCCAATTCCTCCACACCCAAGGCTCTCATCACTCCACCAAGTCGCTCATCCGCCTATACTAGTATAACTTTTGGCAAATATGGATTGCTAAGATATACAGGCTCATACCTATTTTTCTTCATCATTTTACTTGTTTTTGTTAACGTCTACGATGTCTTATTACCAACATGGAATATTGCTCGCAAAAGAATTCCGCAAGAATAAGATTCTAATTTATATATATATATATATATATGTATGTATGTATATGTATGTGTATATATATATATATATATATATACAGATTAAGCTTGCTTTCTGTTCAGGTGACCCCAAACATAGGAATATCTAAGCTCCGACTATTTTCAAATTATGTTCATATTGATTTGTGTCCCTCCTTTTATATGTCTTATAAAAAAAAAAATGTCTATGCTACCCTATTACCAACTTAGGGGCTGTATTATTGCAAGAGCCCGTGCTTATCCGCAAGGGCCAGGCAATCTACATCAACAATTATTACCTACAAGGTATCTTGCTCGCAAAGTATCCTTTAGGTGTAAGAATCTAAAAATTCAAATTTTTCAAGATTCTAAAAATTTTAATATTTTAAGATTCTAAAAAATTTAATATTTTAAGTAGAATAAATTTTGATATTTCAAGATTCTAAAAATTTTAATATTTTAAGATTCTCAAAATTTTAATATTTCAAGATTTTAAAAATTTTAATATTTCAAGATTCTCAAAATTTTAATATTTCAAGATTTTAAAAATTTTAATATTTCAAGATTCTAAAAATTTTAATATTTCAAGATTCTAAAAATTTTAATATTTCAAGATTCTACAAATTTTAATATTTCAGGATTCTCAAAATTTTAATATTTCAAGATTCTACAAATTTTAATATTTCAAGATTCTACAAATTTTAATATTTCAAGATTCTACAAATTTTAATATTTCAAGATTCTACAAATTTTAATATTTCAAGATTCTACAAATTTTAATATTTCAAGATTCTACAAATTTTAATATTTTAAGATTCTAAAAATTTTAATATTTTAAGATTCTAAAAATTTTAATATTTTAAGATTCTAAAAATTTTAATATTTTAAGATTCTAAAAATTTTAATATTTCAAGATTCTAAAAATTTTGATATTTTAAGATTCTAAAAATTTTAATATTTCAAGATTCTAAAAATTTTGATATTTTAAGATTCTAAAAATTTTAATATTTTAAGATTCTAAAAATCTTAATATTTTAAGATTCTAGAAATTTTAATTTTAAGATTATAAAAATTTTAATATTTTAAGATTCTAAAAATTTTAATATTTTAAGATTCTAAAAATTTTAATATTTTAAGATTCTAAAAATTTTAATATTTTAAGATTCTAAAAATTTTAATATTTTAAGATTCTAAAAATTTTAATATTTTAAGATTCTAAAAATTTTAATATTTTAAGATTCTAAAAATTTAAATATTATTCCTAGATTAAATTAGCCTTCTGCCACCACTTACATCCTAGCTCATATGTGTAGCTACTGTATATGGAGACTCGCTAGTGTAGTTTATAACTTTAAGTCTTGTTTAAGGGCATTAAGCCATCACAGACTAAAGAAAATAAATTAACTTCTCCAATCCAGTACACTTAAAAATTTAGTGTAAAAAAATGATAAAAAAAGTTTGTTTACAAAAGCCAAAAACTCCTAAATCATTGCCATAAAAGATGAAGTCAATCTTTGTGATAATAGACAAACGAGAATACAGAGACGATAGATAATAAAAAAAATATCAATAAATTGAGCAAAAAAAAGATAGAATATAAATACCATTAAAAACTTTCATAACATAGTCAATATAATGTTTACGTTACGTTTATAATGTAACATTCCATGGAAATTAGATGAAAATTTTCCGTCGATTTGCCTGTGGTCATGAGAGAGAGAGAGAGAGAGAGAGAGAGAGAGAGAGAGAGTAATAATAATATATAATAATAATTCTTTATTTCCAATATTTACATTGGGTATTCATAAAATATAAAGCTACAATTAGTAAAATCATCTTACAAATAGTTAAAATATTTGTTATTTTAGACATACAAAAGTTGTTTTAGGAATCAACAAATCGGCTAAAACTTTTCAATTAAAATAATTCATCAGTAATAAAAGAATATCATAAAATCAGAAAGTATTTACTTAAAATATAGTAAGTAAAAATTACTCTTGCCGAATATTGAAATACATTGTCATAGACCACATAAGAGAGAGAGAGAGAGAGAGAGAGAGAGAGAGAGAGAGGAGTTGATGCATTTAACCAGATCAAAAATAAAACCGATGAAAAAAAAGGAAATCGAAATAAATCGTCCGGAGAATATTTACGACACCACTGCCCCTCAAAAGGTAAAGTTGAAATGGGTGTTCGCGACAGTACAGCCTCTCGAATACCTGTCAGAAGCCTTTCAGGAACTTAACGAGCTTATTGAAGTACAGCCCTCGTCGATTGGAGAGTCGTGTGATACGCGGATTAACAGAAATATCTCCCAAGGCCTGGAATGTGTCGTCTTGAGTGCGTGTGTCTTGAGAGTTTTATAATGGATCTGGAGTCTCTGGACGTGGTTTCGAAGCCCTTTCGCCTTGGAAGGCGCTTTGGATTTAAACCCTTTTACCCCCAAAAGAACGTAATGTTACGTTTCACAAAAAATTATATAAAAAAAAAAATTTTCATATTTTTTATAATTTTTTGAGAAAATTCAGGCATTTTTCAAGAGAATGAGACCAACCTGACCTCTCTATGACAAAAATTAAGGCTGTTACAGCAATTTAAAAAAAAAAAAAAACATACTGCAAAATGTGCTGGGAAAAAAATAACCTCCTGGAGGTTAAGGGTAGGAAATTTCCAAATAGACGGGATAAAAGGGTTAAAACAATGGACAGGACGCCACCCCTCAATTCCTTTGTATTCCCCCTACCCCCCTTTTCTATCCTCTTGACTCGGGATTGTTGGTCAAAAGTGGGCTTGGATAATGTTTCTTGTTGATCTTTTCTTAACAGATTAAGTCTTTTTTTACCTCCGCCAACGAAGTTGGAAGGTTATTTTCTACCCCCTGTTGTGTGTTTGTTTGTTTTTGTGTGTGTGTGTTTGTGAACAGCTTCCTGGCCACAAATTTAATCGTAGAGTAATGAAACTTGTATGGATTAACTGTTATATGAAGAGCTGGAAATTATTAAAGTTTGGAACGTCAAGGTCACTGTCAAACAAAATGTCCAATTCACCTAATTAGCCATCAGTTTGGACGTCGTTGTAACAGACTTCAAACTTGGTTCATATTTGAGTGTATGAAAATCCACGCCAATCAATACATAAGGTCAAAGGTCAAGGTCGAGCTAAAGGTCGAGAAATAAGCTGCCGAGGCGGAGGTCTGCGCTCTACCGAGTGCCCTACTATTCTTCGCTATTTTTTTTATTTCTCCAGATTAGGTCTTTTTATTTAATGCATTCTTTTATCTATTTTTAAACTCATCATATCATCTCACATATGCAGCATCTTTCCTGTTTTTTTATCTGATTTTTTTTTCTGCAGATTAGTTTTTTTTTTAATGCATTATCTCTTTTTTTATCTCATCGCATTATCTCTCCCTTTTGCAAGTTTATATAAGATATGTTTACTTTAATGTTACTCTTCTTAAAATATATTTTTCCTTGTTTCCTTTCCTCACCGGGCTATTTTCCCTGTTAGAGCCCCTGGACTTATAGCATTCTGCTTTTCCAACTAGGGTTGTAGCTTAATAATAATAATAATAATAATAATAATAATAATAATAATAATCTTGTGAAAATTATTCTAAATCTACCTTTTGTAATTTTCGTTTCTTTCTTGGTGCCCGTTTACTTATTTATTAGTGTACAGGACCCATCAAAACTGATGGCTAAATATTTAGATAGATACACACACATACCCTCCTCTTACCAGCATATGACTATTCCCTCTCCCTCTAAACGAGGGATGGGAAGAGACCTAATAGTTACACGTCTAGCAATGCCGCTGAACGCGACCGGAAATAAATAAATAAATAAGTATATATATATATATATATATATATTATATATATATATGCATATATATATATATATATATATCACCTCCCGCTACGCCTATTGACGCAAAGGGCCGCTGTTAGATTTCGCCACTAGTCTCTATCTTGGTATTTTAATTCAATACCTCTCCATTCATCGTCTCCTTCGCGTTTCATAGTCCTCCGACATGTTTGATTTTTTGTGCCGTTCTTGCTTGGAACAACTTTTATATAAACCCATACTCCGTCGAAATAAAGATAGTTGCATTCATTCACCTCGCCTCTCAAGTATCACCTAGCTGCTCGCTCGCACACTAACCATTGAGCACCAGCGAGAGATTTGACCCAAGCCTTCGCTAGCCTTTGTAAGCCTTTGCTAGTCTTTGTGAGGAAGTAGGAGGTAGAGCGTTACCGTTTGGAAGACTTAGCGTCCAAGGGTCACATTAATGTGACGCTCATAACCACATTGACGAGAGGTGAAATGAACTTTGTGTCGTTTCCCAGCAATTAAATCATTACATCTTAATGGCTTGGTCTCGCTTAACATCTGCTGGTAGAAGTAGTAGTAG
>NC_090728.1:187357147-187367147 GCF_036898095.1 Palaemon carinicauda | reverse complement strand
TTCAATTTAAAGCCAATTTTGGATTATTTTTGTTGAGCCAGATGACTGCCCCCCCCCCCCTCTTCTCTCTCTCTCTCTCTCTCTCTCTCTCTCTCTCTCTCTCCTTTAAAATTATTTCCAACCAAAAAAATTAGATGTATATACAGTATATATACAGTATATATACAGTATATATATAAACTACCTTATATATAAATATATATACATATATATATATATATATATATGTGTGTGTGTGTGTGTGTGTGTGTGTGTGTTCGCGCGCGTAGAGCATGTATCTGTTTATTCTTTGCAAAGGTCATTAATACCTTGAAAACAACTAACTCATAAAATAAACACAACTAAGCAATAAATACATTTTTCCCTTACCATACAAATCATGAGAGATTATTATCAGCTTAAGCTCTAAAACCATAATATAGCAAATATGAGAAAATGGCAATGATGATAGAAAGGCAAAGATGACAGAAAGGCAAAGGTGATAGAAAGGCAATGGAGAGAAACACAAAAAAAAAAAAAGAGAAAGATGATAGAAAGGCAAAGAAGAGAAAGGCAAATATGATAGAAAGGCAAAGAAGAGAAAGGCAAATATGATAGAAAGGCAAAGATGACAGACAGGCAAAAGAGAGAAAGGCATATAAAACAGAAAGGCAAAGGAGAAAATGGTAAAGATGTTAGAAAGGCAAAGGAGAGAAAGCCATGGATGATAAAAAGGCAGAAATGATAGAAAGCCAAAGATGATAGAAAGGCAAAGGAAAGAAAGCCAAGGATGATAGAAAGGCAAAGGAGAGAAAGGCAGGAGGAATCTGCCAAAGACCAGAGAGGCCAGAGCCTCGGGTATACCTCCTACATGCCAATAATGTCCGAGGACTCGCGTGTGTGTGTGTGTCCGGGAGTTGTGATCCTATGCGATAAGGCACATACTAAAACAGGTCCTGTCTTCCTTGTAGGCCTACTCACTTACGCGACCTATGAGAGAGAGAGAGAGAGAGAGAGAGAGAGAGAGAAAAAAAAATCTTTCCTTTTACATACAATATATTCTCTTTTCTGAAACATGATCCTTCAAAGATTAGAACATATTGTGATAAAATATACTATTAAGAGAGAGAGAGAGAGAGAGAGAGAGAGAGAGAGAGAGAGAATGTATCCTTCTATAAACAATATATTTCTCCTTTCTAAAACATGATTTTTCAAAGATTAGAACATATTGTGATAGAATATACTATTGAGAGAGAGAGAGAGAGAGAGAGAGAGAGAGAGAGAGAGTCTCTCCAAGCTCCTCCAAATATGTTACTTCATCTTAAAAAAAAAAGTGACAAGCGTGACAGACATAATTTGTTATACAGAGAAAAAACTATCCCAACAAGGCAGATTCGTTATCTGTTCATTAGTCATATGGGAAGAACAAACAACATCAGATCAACTGACCGTGACAGACAGACGATTAATTATTCAATCGACAGGTCTGATGGCTTTGGAAGAGGTTGAACAAACTTAGGTTGATTATAGCACATATATATAAGTATTTATGTGAATTTACATACATTCATACACATATACAGGGTACATACTATATGTATGTATGTATATGTATATGTATATGTATATATATATATATATATATTGCTAAATATCAGGCTAATATAATAACTGTCTTCGAAGAGACATTTAAAAATATATACGCATTGACCATATATATATATATATATATATATGGGTATGTGTGTGTGTGTGTGTAGAAATCACACAGCAGACAAACGATAAGCATAAAACATTTATGATACCCACAAAATCAAAATTCAAGACTTGACTGGAGTTATATATGTATAAAATAACAATGAAAAAAAACCAATATATAATTCGTGTGACTTACGACACCCCTTTTTCAGATCATCATTTAAAGCCAGATTAGCTTTAATTAAGCAGCGAGATGACAATTGTGACAGAGACCAATGTCTTGTTATTCGACGAAACCATATTCTGTTCAGGGAAACGGGATACTGATGAATATATATAATAATAATGATGTTATTCATATCATAGTAACAATTAATAATACCAATCGCTACTAACATGAACGAAAACAATGAGATATGTAATTAAAAACATGGTTTTAATCATTTACAGTATAAAGGATAGCTTTAGAGAACTAGTCAATTGCTACAAAAAGTCAAGCGGGGTCAAATATATGCTCCCCTAAAATTTTGCTCAATAATAATAATAATAATAATAATAATAATAATAATAATAATAATAATAATAATAATATCCGGAGCCCACCACTAAAAACTATCAGTCTCTGAAGACTATGATTTAAAAATAATAATAATAATAATAATAATAATAATATTAAAAATACTACTACTACTACTACTAATAATAATAATAATAATAATAATAATAATACTTGGCCATAACGTTCTGTTTTATGAAAAATTAAAGCGTTCTAATCTTCTATTATCAATAATAAAAATCATTGTTTATAACAATAACCAAAATAACAATTACAATAACATTACGGAATATATCAATACACCCACCATTACTAACATTACAACAGAAACCTTTTCAATTCTTTCTATATTACCAAACGCGACCTTGACCCCTGACCTTGAGGACACTTGTTACAGAGATGTCCCCCAGCATGCAACTCTTGCAAGCACAATTGAATGCGCAATGACAAACGTCGTAAATAAGGGAAGGGAGGCTGAATTAAACAAAGCAAATAGACCTTGGCGAGAAGAAGAGAGTGACCTAAGTATTGTCTCGTATTAAAATGTCAACACACTGGCTATTATTGATGGGGCTAAATTTATCTGATGCTGCAGGTTTAAACAAAGAGAGAGAGAGAGAGAGAGAGAGAGAGAGAGAGAGAGTGTGTGTGTGTGTGTGTTTTTGAGAAAGAAATGTGTCTGATATATTTAAAGTTTGAGAGAGTGGTGTCTGTCTCTCTCTCTCTCTCTCTCTCTCTCTCTCTCGCTGTATATATATATATATATATATATATCTTTCAAAAGCATTATTCTCGCCTTTATGTGTGGTAAGAATCATGAGAGAGAGAGAGAGAGAGAGAGAGAGAGAGAGAGAGAGAGCTATGTTTGTTTTTTTAGAAAATCTCTCTCTCTCTCTCTCTCTCTCTCTCTCTCTCTCACGATTACTTTCTGTTTTTTACATGTAGCAGGAATCGTGAAAAGACAGCGAGAGTGAAAATAAAAAAAAGTTTATCCAGCGTATCAGACCCACATAGGCCTAAAAGGGGTCGCGGCCTTAAAAACACGAGGAGTGGGACTCATAAAAATGCTTAGGCCTACGCCAAATATGAAATATAACGAAGTGGTGTTTCGAAGACAGATAATACGTAAATGGAAAAATATCTTGACCAATCATTGACCACGTATAAAACCTCGGGGACCGATAAGGATATGACCTAAAGATTTGAAATAGGCCTGTTCAATTTAAAGCCAATTTTGGATTATTTTTGTTGAGCTAGGTGACTCTCTCTCTCTCTCTCTCTCTCTCTCTCTCTCTCTCTCCTTTAAAATTATTTCCAACCAAAGAAAATTAAATGTATATATAAATTACCTTATACACACACACACACACACACACATATATATATATATATATATGTATATAAGGTAATTTATATATACATCTAATTTTCTTTGGTTGGAAATAATTTTAAAGGAGAGAAAGAGAGAGAGAGAGAGAGAGAGAGAGAGAGAGAGAGAAATGTGCGTGCGCGTAAGAGCGCGCGCGTAGAGCATATATCTGTTTATTCTTTGTAAAAGTCATTAATACCTTAAAAACAAGTAACCTATAAAATAAACACAACTAAGCAATAAATACATTTTTCCCTTACCATTCAAATCATCAGAGATTATTATCAGCTTAAGCTCTATATCCATAATAAAGCAAAGATGATAGAAAGGCAATGATGATAGAAAGGCAAAGATGACAGAAAGGCAAAGATGATAGAAAGGCAAAAAAAAAAAGAGAAAGAAAGATGATAAAGAGGCAAAGAAGAGAAAGGCAATGATGACAGACAGGCAAATGAGAGAAAGGTATATAAAATAGAAAGGCAAAGGAGAAAATGGTAAAGAAGATAGAAAGGCAAGGGAGAGAAAGCCAAGGATGATGTAAAAAGGTAGAGATGATAGAAATAAAAGGATGATAGAAAGGCAAAGGAGAGAAAGCCAAGGATGATACAAAGGCAAAAGAGAGAAATCCAAGGATGATAGAAAGGCAAAGGAGAGAAAGCCAAGAGTCATAGAAAGGCTAAGATGATAGAAAGGCAAAGTGGAGAAAGGCAGGAGGAATCTGCCAAAGATCAGAGAGGCCAGAGCCTCAGGTATACCTCCTTCTACATGCCAATAATGTCCGAGGACTCGCGTGTGTGTGTCCGGGAGTTGTGATCCTATGCGATAAGGCACATACTAAAACAGGTCCTGTCTTCCTTGTAGGCCTACTCACTTACGCGACCTATGAGAGAGAGAGAGAGAGAGAGAGAGAGAGAAATGTTTCCTTTTATAAACCATATATTCCTCCTTTCTGAAATATGATTCTTCAAAGCTTAGAACATATTGTGATAGAATATACTATTGAGAGAGAGAGAGAGAGAGAGAGAGAGAGAGAGAGAGGGGTTTCCTTAAACAACATCTTTCTCCTTTCTGAAACATGTTCCTTCAAAGATTTGTATAAGAGAATGAGAGAGAGAGAGAGAGAGAGAGAGAGTGTGTGTCTCTCCAAGCTCCTCCAAATATGTTACTTCATCTTAAAAAAAAGTGACAAGCGTGACAGACATAATTTGTTATACAGAGAAAAACTATCCCAACAAGGCAGATTCGTTATCTGTTCATTAGTCATAAGGGAAGAAGAACAAACATAACATCAGATCAACTGACCGTGACAGACAGACGATTAATTATTCAATCGACAGGTCTGATGGCTTTGGAAGAGGTTGAACAAACTTAAGTTGATTATAGCACATATATAAATGGTTATGTGAATGCATACATACATACATACATACACACATATATATATACATACATATATATATATATATATATGTATATATATATATATGTATATATATATATATATATATATACATATACACACTCAAAAACATATATATTTCTAAATATCCGGCTAATATAATAACAGTCCTCAAAAACATTTAAAAATATATGCGCAGTAATCGTGTGTGTGTTTGTATATTTGTGTATATATATATATATATATATATATATACAGTGTGTGTGTGCAAAAATCACGAGCTAACACGAAATGATCATGAAATATATATTATAGCAAAAAATTGAAAAGTTAAAAAGACTTAATTGGAGTTAACAGTATATTATGTATAAAATAACAATGAAAAAGAAGCTAATATATAATTCGTATGACTTGCGACACCCACTTTTTTAGATCATCATTTAAAACCATATTAGCTTTAACTAAGCAGCGAGATGACGATTGTGACAGAGATTAATATCTTGTTATTCGACGAAACCATATTCTGTTCAGGGAAATGGGATACTGATGAATATATATAATAAGAATGATGTTATTCATATCATAGTAACAATTAATAATACCAATCGCTACTAACATGAACGAAAACAATGAGATATGTAATTAAAAAACATGGTTTTAATCATTTACAGTATAAAGGATAGCTTTAGAGAACTAGTCAATTGCTACAAAAAGTCAAGCGGGGTCAAATATATGCTCCCCTAAAATTTTGCTCAATAATAATAATAATAATAATAATAATAATAATAATAATAATAATAATAATAATAATAATAATATCCGGAGCCCACCACTAAAAACTATCAGTCTCTGAAGACTATGATTTAAAAATAATAATAATAATAATAATAATAATAATATTAAAAATACTACTACTACTACTAATAATAATAATAATAATAATAATAATAATAATACTTGGCCATAACGTTCTGTTTTATGAAAAATTAAAGCGTTCTAATCTTCTATTATCAATAATAAAAATCATTGTTTATAACAATAACCAAAATAACAATTACAATAACATTACGGAATATATCAATACACCCACCATTACTAACATTACAACAGAAACCTTTTCAATTCTTTCTATATTACCAAACGCGACCTTGACCCCTGACCTTGAGGACACTTGTTACAGAGATGTCCCCCAGCATGCAACTCTTGCAAGCACAATTGAATGCGCAATGACAAACGTCGTAAATAAGGGAAGGGAGGCTGAATTAAACAAAGCAAATAGACCTTGGCGAGAAGAAGAGAGTGACCTAAGTATTGTCTCGTATTAAAATGTCAACACACTGGCTATTATTGATGGGGCTAAATTTATCTGATGCTGCAGGTTTAAACAAAGAGAGAGAGAGAGAGAGAGAGAGAGAGAGAGAGAGTGTGTGTGTGTGTGTGTGTTTTTGAGAAAGAAATGTGTCTGATATATTTAAAGTTTGAGAGAGTGGTGTCTGTCTGTCTCTCTCTCTCTCTCTCTCTCTCTCTCTCTCTCTCTCGCTGTATATATATATATATATATATATCTTTCAAAAGCATTATTCTCGCCTTTATGTGTGGTAAGAATCATGAGAGAGAGAGAGAGAGAGAGAGAGAGAGAGAGAGAGAGCTATGTTTGTTTTTTTAGAAAATCTCTCTCTCTCTCTCTCTCTCTC
Organism: Palaemon carinicauda; assembly: GCF_036898095.1. Taxonomy (NCBI): domain Eukaryota; kingdom Metazoa; phylum Arthropoda; class Malacostraca; order Decapoda; family Palaemonidae; genus Palaemon; species Palaemon carinicauda. Next base: position 187,360,452 of record NC_090728.1, on the reverse strand, counting down.
TCTCTCTCTCTCACGATTACTTTCTGTTTTTTACATGTAGCAGGAATCGTGAAAAGACAGCGAGAGTGAAAATAAAAAAAAGTTTATCCAATATTGAAAAAATCTAAATAAAGGTTTATCTAATCTAAATAAATATAAAAAATAAATTTATCTAATCTTTAAAAAAATAAAATATATTCTAAAATAATAAAAGGTTTATCTAATCTTTATAAAAAACTGAAAAAGTTTATCTAATCTTTATAAAAACTGAAAAGTTTATCCTATCTTTATAAAAACTGAAAAAGTTTATCTAATCCTTATAAAAACTGAAAAAGTTTATCTAATCCTTATAAAAACTGAAAAAGTTTATCTAATCCTTATAAAAACTGAAAAAGTTTATCTAATCCTTATAAAAACTGAAAAAGTTTATCTAATCTTTATAAAAACTGAAAGTTTATCTAATCTTAATAAAAACTGAAAAGTTTATCTAACCTTGAAAAGAATAGAAATTTATTTAAACCCCCCAAAAATAATTTTTTTGTTATAAAATCCTTAATATAATTGAAAAAAAAAAGATTAATCTATAAAAATCGAAAATTCCTGGCGGCCCAACACGCAAGAGGCAGAAACATATTGTTCACACTCCATCAGTTAGATTAATTGGTGTAAAATTACAATTAGCATTGTGTTAAACGGGATATTTCTCGCTCAGAACCTTTCGGGCCGATTCCCACGCTAGGCCTAAAGTAATCTCTCTCTCTCTCTCTCTCTCTCTCTCTCTCTCTCTCTCTCTCTCTCAATAGAAGATGGTACATACGTTATTGCTCAACTTAAAGCTTTTAGCATATAAAGGAGCATTATTGATTTTTGGAAAAATAGTCTCTCTCTCTCTCTCTCTCTCTCTCTCTCTCTCTCTCTCTCTCTCACACACACACAAAATACGATTATTTCGTTATGCTAAGCTTTAAACACTTCGCAGGCTTTTCTAAAATAAGACGGTTTGAAGAATTCCTTCTATCCCACGGGAAAAAGTATTTTTTCCAGTCATCAGAGAAACACAAAAAAACAAATTTACCGTAATAACTTAGAATAAATATATGAAAATGATCATATGAAAACTAATATCTATTGTAATTCGATTATCTGGGCATTTTAAGATCTATGAAAGCTGTAAAAAGCTATTTATATAATCAACTTTTCTGAACAACATTTTTGGCGTAATTTCATAATTTACTACTGCAGTAATTATGATCAGGGATGGGAAGCATTCTTCTGCCATAATAGAATCTTCTGCCATTACAAAATTTTCTGCCATTACAGAATCTTCTGCCATTACAGAATCTTCTGACATTATTGAATCTTCTGCCATTATAGAATCTTTTGCCATTATAGAATCTTCTGCCATTACAGAACCTTCTGCCATTACAGAATCTTCTGCCATTACAGAATCTTCTGCCATTATAGAATTTTCTGCCATTACAGAATCTTCTGCCATTACAGAATCTTCTGCCTTTACAGAATCTTCTGCCATTACAGAATCTTCTGCCTTTACAGAATCTTATGCCATTACAGAATCTTCTGCCATTACAGAATCTTCTGCCATTACAGAATCTTATGCCTTTACAGAATCTTATGCCTTTACAGAATCTTCTGCCATTACAGAATCTTATGCCTTTACAGAATCTTATGCCTTTACAGAATCTTCTGCCATTACAGAATCTTATGCCTTTACAGAATCTTATGCCTTTACAGAATCTTCTGCCATTACAGAATCTTATGCCTTTACAGAATCTTATGCCATTACAGAATCTTCTGCCATTACAGAATCTTATGCCTTTACAGAATCTTATGCCTTTACAGAATCTTCTGCCATTACAGAATCTTCTGCCTTTACAGAATCTTATGCCATTACAGAATCTTCTGCCATTACAGAATCTTCTGCCTTTACAGAATCTTCTGCCTTTACAGAATCTTATGCCATTACAGAATCTTCTGCCTTTACAGAATCTTATGCCATTACAGAATCTTATGCCATTACAGAATCTTATGCCATTACAGAATCTTCTGCCATTACAGAATCTTCTGCCTTTACAGAATCTTATGCCATTACAGAATCTTCTGCCATTACAGAATCTTCTGCCATTACAGAATCTTCTGCCATACAGAATCTTCTGCCTTTACAGAATCTTCTGCCTTTACAGAATCTTCTGCCTTTACAGAATCTTCTGCCTATACAGAATCTTATGCCATTACAGAATCTTCTGCCTTTACAGAATCTTCTGCCATTACAGAATCTTCTGCCTTTACAGAATCTTATGCCATTACAGAATCTTCTGCCATTACAGAATCTTCTGCCATTACAGAATCTTATGCCATTACAGAATCTTCTGCCTTTACAGAATCTTCTGCCTATACAGAATCTTCTGCCATTACAGAATCTTCTGCCTTTACAGAATCTTCTGCCATTACAGAATCTTCTGCCTATACAGAATCTTCTGCCATTACAGAATCTTCTGCCTTTACAGAATCTTCTGCCATTACAGAATCTTATGCCTTTACAGAATCTTATGCCATTACAGAATCTTCTGCCATTACAGAATCTTCTGCCATTACAGAATCTTCTGCCATTACAGAATCTTCTGCCTTTACAGAATCTTCTGCCATTACAGAATCTTCTGCCATTACAGAATCTTCTGCCATTACAGAATCTTCTGCCTTTACAGAATCTTCTGCCATTACAGAATCTTCTGCCATTACAGAATCTTCTGCCATTACAGAATCTTCTGCCTTTACAGAATCTTATGCCATTACAGAATCTTCTGCCATTACAGAATCTTATGCCATTACAGAATCTTCTGCCTTTACAGAATCTTCTGCCATTACAGAATCTTCTGCCTTTACAGAATCTTATGCCATTACAGAATCTTCTGCCATTACAGAATCTTCTGCCATTACAGAATCTTCTGCCTTTACAGAATCTTATGCCATTACAGAATCTTCTGCCATTACAGAATCTTCTGCCTTTACAGAATCTTCTGCCATTACAGAATCTTCTGCCTTTACAGAATCTTCTGCCTATACAGAATCTTCTGCCTTTACAGAATCTTCTGCCTATACAGAATCTTCTGCCTATACAGAATCTTCTGCCTTTACAGAATCTTCTGCCTTTACAGAATCTTCTGCCTTTACAGAATCTTCTGCCTATACAGAATCTTCTGCCTTTACAGAATCTTCTGCCTATACAGAATCTTCTGCCTTTACAGAATCTTCTGCCTTTACAGAATCTTCTGCCTATACAGAATCTTCTGCCTTTACAGAATCTTACA
>NC_090728.1:187316025-187356647 GCF_036898095.1 Palaemon carinicauda | reverse complement strand
TTAAGAGAGAGAGAGAGAGAGAGAGAGAGAGAGAGAGAGAGAGAGACATTGTCTAGAACAGCTGATTCAATACTTCTTCTGTTCTTGGACAAAGGCAACAGAAAGAATAACCCCAATAGTATGAGAGAGAGAGAGAGAGAGAGAGAGAGAGAGAGAGATTGTCTAGAACAGCAGATTCAATACTTTTCTTGGACGTATGTAACTGAAAGAGGTGACACCAATAGCATTACTCAAAGAGAGAGAGAGAGAGAGAGAGAGAGAGAGAGAGAGAAGCTATTTCCACCATCCCATGATATCTATGAACTATCATAAATTTAACCTGTGTCCTCACCCTCTCGCATTATTGCACATTCATTTCCGGTGCACGGTCCAGGCTGTGCCCAAAATGACTTCAATTGTTCTACCCCTCTTCCAAGGGCTGATAACCTGATTTCCCACGCCTAAGATCGGATACCAATCTAATGCTCATATTAATAAGATTCTATTTCAAATTATGCATCAAATCATTTATCAGTTAACATTTCTTATAAAATGGTTCATTTATGTGGTAAATAAATTGTGTATTATTATTATTAGTAGCAGTAGTAAAGCTACAACCCTATTTGGAAAAGCAAGATGCTATAAGCCCAAGGGCGCCAACAGTGAAAAATAGCGCAGCGAGGAAAGGAAATAGGGAAATAAATAAATGATTTGAGAAAAAAGGAACAATTAAAATAAGATATTTCAAAAACAGTAACACCATGAAAACCGATATTTCAAATGTAAACTATAAATAAAAAGAATTATATCAGCCTGTTCAAAATAAAAGCATTTGTTACAAGTTTGAGCTTTTGAAGTTCTAGTGTAAATATTAATTACAAAATAAGGCAAAGAAAATTCAAATACTCCTAATTTTGTACAAAGCATGCTCTCTAAACCTTGTTTTAAAGCATATTTTATCTACACCAGAATCCTTATTCTTGCATAAAACATAGTAATCCGGGTAATAAAATATCATTGATTCATTTCTCTGCTGATACATATTTACCTGCCACTCTTTTCGTTTATATTTATCACGTTATTACTCATTCCTTTATTCGTCTTTAGCTTTAATTCTGTTGCTGCATTTCCTTTATTAATACCTTTCATATACTATTTAGCATTTCCCCATTCATGTCCTGGTTTACTATTATCATTAACTACCAGCATAATTTCCAACGAAATTATTTTAAGCCAAGCCCCATTTCATATTACACTATGAAATGTTCCTAAGATATAACAGCTTCTATTACCATTATTATTATTATTATTATTATTATTATTATTATTATTATTGTTATTATTATTATTATTATTATCATTATTATTATTATTAAACGCTAGGTTATAACCCCAGTTGGAAAAGCAAGATAACATAAGCCCATGGACACGAAGAGGGAAAAATAGCCCATCGAGGAAAGGAAAGAGAGGAATCAACAATCAAAATGAAATATTTCAAGAATAGTAACAACATTAAATTCTAAATCTAAATATTATAATTGGTCAACATACATAGCAATATCCAGTTTTTCTATTTTTTTGGCCAATCCTCCACAACCTCTTTTGTAATGTAACTACAAGTTTCCAATATAAATTTTCAAATATTAATTTCGAAAAAAAAACACAAGGATAGATTTGTCAATTTTCCATGGAACTCAGAATACGGTAGGAGTAAAACACATGATTCGGGATTAATTAATGTATAGTTTGAAGTATATGTTCGTTAAGACTCAAACCACACCTACAATTACACAAGACATTAAAAATATCTAAATTATTTAAGAAAACTAAGATAATTAATGACAAAATTAAAACGAAATCAATTTCCATGCGAGAAAATAATATTTAAAAACCGAGCCTCACTCCAAGACTTTTTCTATAATGCAGATTTTTATTTGGGCATTTAAGCCGAGATGCAGGATGTGTTCAACCTGTCAGGGATGGTATATGGGAGGGAGTCCTGGATGTGGGTGAGGGAATGGAGAAGGCTTGGGAGCTGGGGGGAAGGATAATGTAGGGACAAGAGGGGGGGGGGGAGGAAAGGTCCAGAAAAGGTGGAGGTGAACCCCTGGCTTTTCACGTTCACCTTTTTATCTAACCAATAATTATGCAGCTTTCCTGCTGTTCTTTGATAATTGCTAGTGGAGAGACTTTTGACTGATGCTTTCCATTAAAAGCATGTAGTCTGGAGTGATGTGTTAGGCACACTGGAAGATATCTCGTGTGAAGAAAAGTCAAGTCAAAGAATAAGATCACGAATGTCCTCTTTCTAACGTTTTAAAGTCTCTCTCTCTCTCTCTCTCTCTCTTGTTTCCCCATCTTCTCATCGTTCACACACGCACAAGGTCCCATGCCCTCCTAACCTCTCTTCTTGTCTCTCTTTCAACCTTTTCCCAACTCACCTCAGGTTTCTTTCCACTACAGTCCTTAAAGTTCACATAACCTATAATTTTCCAATAAACCCCCTCCCCCCAAACTCACCCCCTCCCTCCAAGGATCATGGAAGATACACCCCTAAGGTACATCCTTCCATAGAGGCCACATATATTCGAAGTAGACTCCCTTACACCATAAACAAGCTCTTTGTACATCCCCCAAACTCCTACAACAGCCACCCCCCCCCCCAGGAGCTTCTCTCCCAAGGAGGGGTGTTCCCTCCCCCACTTTCTGTATTCCCGCCACAGGACAACCCATCATCAACACCCCTAACCCCCTCCCCCCACACCAAACGCACCCCAATTGGCCGTATTGTAAGTGAGACCCAGTCAAGTGATGAAGCCTTGTTCTTCTTCTACCTCACGTACAAGGACCGACCCTACGTCCTCCACGTGGTGGATCACTTTCCCTCCTTTTTTTCCCTCCAACAATTCTATGCAAAACCACGTGATTATGCAAAAACACGTGATTTTGCAAATCAGGAAAATTAATTTCCGCAGCCCTGCTTTTTTATTATTATTACTTGCTAAGCTACAACCCTAGTTGGAAAAGCAGGATGCTATAAGCCCAAGGGCTACAACGGGGAAAATAGCCCAGTGAGGAAAGGAAAAAAAGGAAAATAAAATATTCTAAGAGTAACATTATAATAAATATCTCCTGTATAAACTATAAAAACAGTGAAAATTTCACCAATCAGAACAGCAGACGAATTTAATTTTTATTAAGTTAAAAAGGGGACATCATGTTAATAGCAATTTAGTCATATAAATAAAAACATTACCGTTTTATGTATCACACGTGGGAAGTATTGTACGATGAAGTGTAATATACGGTCGTAAATATTAATAAATATTCAACTGACATCAAAATAGAAAGCAAGTCACAGACAGACCTTTAGGAACTTACACGTTACACGTGGTCGATGATTATAGGCAAATGCTGTCGTCCCAACACTACTGGTCATTTAAGCAAGTTCTAATTAACTAAGAGAAATAAAAGAACGTACATGAATTAACAGTAAATGCAAGTACGTGAAATGATACTAAAGAATTATAGTCCGCAAATCATCATTTATTTGCGTGCCTTTTTCCCATTCGTATGGGGTAACACGGTTGTCTTCTTTTTGAAGGACTCTGCTTTGGCTTTGGGGTGGACCAGGACCCACATAAAGCTTTATGTGGGTCCTGGGGTGGACCCTATCATGAATAGAAGTATACCCGTTCGCCCGCTCATGAAGCAAGAGCACGTGCTAGCTTATGTATTAGAATGAAAATTTATAACGCGGAGAAATTTATAATGGAAGAAGATATCCCTTTAATCGGAACAGAACAGGATGAAGCAAGAGCAACATCTAACTGGAAAAAACACAATCCGTATTGCAGATGTTTCCTATTATAATAGGAAAAAATATTAATAAGAATAAAAGCATTTCTCAAGTCAGACCTATAATTGCTCCTGTTAAAATTGGTCTTAAGACAGCACGGGCTCTTGTTCCTAAAGCAAAATTCGCGATAAGTGAATAGAAATAAAAGCATTTCCCGTGTCAGGCCTATAATTGCTCCAGTTAAAATTGGTCTTAAGACAGCACGGGCTCTTGTTCCTAAAAAAGAAATCGCGATAAGTTGAAAAAAAAAATAGAGGGTCGCTTTTGTTGAGCTCAAATAACGTAGGGCGTAAAAGAAAGAACAGAACTGACATGAACAACGTTGGTGGAATTCTTATTCGAAACGTGACTGGAAGTTTGTATGTAAATGACCTTTGACCAGCATCATTATCATCATCTCCTCCTACGCTTATTGACGCAAAGGGCCTCGGTTAGATTTCGCCAGTCGTCTCTATCTTGAGATTTTAAATCAATAATGCTCCACTCATCATCTACTTAACACTTCATAGTCCTCAGCCATGTAGGCCTGGGTCTTCTAGCTCTTATAAGTGCCTTGTGGAGCCCAGTAGAAAGTTCGGTGAACTAATCTCTACTCTCTCTTGGGGAACACGAAGAGCAGCATACACAAACGGAAATACCATACACTTTCAAGAGATGGCTTCCAACCACTTATGTATAACTCGGATATTTTTGCTTACTCTATTCGTGAAAATAAAGAGCACGCAATTGTACTTGTAAATGCACAAATTTATATTATTAAAGCTATTGTCTCTGGTAAATACAAAATAATCTTATAAATGAAAAAGTTATCCTACGTAATAATAATTTCACTCATTTCTAGCATTAAATCAAACACATGTAGGCCTATTTTGGTTGAAAATACACTATTCATCAGCTATTTCAGAAGAATACCGTAATTAAAACATATACAGTAGGTTACACGGTGTCAATCCTATTTGTCGAAGTAGGAAGGCATTACTACATCAATATTAAAATAACACATAAAGTTATTCAGTGATATTGTTCCAAACGTACAAGAACCTCTTTGTCAGGAGAGAGAGAGAGAGAGAGAGAGAGAGAGAGAGAGAGGCTGTCTGAAACAGCAGATTCAATATATCTTTTCTTGGACAAAGGTAATTGAAAGTGCTGACGCCAATAAAAATGAGAGAGAGAGAGAGAGAGAGAGAGAGAGAGAGAGAGGGGGGGGGGTACAGTTACACGTGTGAAGTTCCCATTTCAATGTCAATTATAATTATGATCCATACACTAGATATGTTAATAATTAAGGCAAACAATTAATCATATACAACAAGTTAATCATGAACATAGCTTCCTGAATATTAATGAATGTAGATATAAAAATAATTTACAGGTAAAAGATTATATTTTGGTTTGACCTCCATCCTACACAAGGAAAACAATCGACATAAAAAAAACTACCGACATTAATTAATCTTCTAAAAATATAATGAAAAAAGTCGGTGATTTGTTTCTTACAGTAATGGCTGGCCTAAATATTAATAAATAATTGTAGCTTTAAACGAAACCATGGAAAAATACAAATCATTATTCTATTTTCGCATAGTTCAACTTAACCTTTTGACCTTCTGTTTTAAATCTAGAATAACGCAAATAACTCTACCAATAAAAGAAAATTCTTAATTGAGATATAAAAAGTATACTTTTTCTTTTCATGTAAAGGGCAATAGTTAGTATAAATAGAATAACTCTACACAGTTATTCATCTTATTCATGTTATTTACTTTTTTAGTTTTTCTTGGTGGAAAAATATTATCATTATTATTGCTATTGTTGTTGTTGTTATTATTATTAAGCATATTTGTTCGTTAATTTCAACATGATGTTTTTCTTTTTAATCTGGATTACTTTTTTTATTGAACTTCAAGAAAATAAAACAATAAACAAGACCAGTAAACCATAGGAGATATGCAACACATTAATCAATAATGTGAATGTAGCAAGATAGAATATAATTTGAGGATTCATCACGTACGTCTGTCACATTTATATATATATATATATATATATATATACATATATATATATATATATATATACTTATACATATATATACATATATATAAATATATATATATACACATATATATATATACACCAATATATACATATAAATATATATACATATATATATAAATATATATATATAAACATATATTTATACATATATATAAATATATATATATATATATATATAGAGAGAGAGAGAGAGAGAGAGAGAGAGAGAGAGAGAGAGAACCTTTAATTACACCAACGTATTCATAACATGAATAATGAATTATGAATATGAAAGAATAAATAAACAAGAAAATATAAAGAATAAAAAAAACACGTACAAATCAATAATAATCACATTGAGCATGAGCACATGTTCAAGGCAAAGGGACGATGAACTTAATTAGCAAGGAATCAGTTGGGAAAAATAATTGTACAAGAACGTGGAATCAGACCCAGCGTGGGTGTCCTTTTTGGGTCTCATCTAGGACGCTGTCGGGTAGACGTAGGATGGATGGCGGGGGTGAAAAAGGAGGCAAGTGTTTTCCTTACTGGTGGGGTTATGACCAAGGAGAGGGGGGGAGAGAGGAGAGGAGGGGGGTGTAACCTTTGTCGTTCGATATGAGCCGTTCACTTTAGCGGTCGGGAGGTAGCTTCCAAGAAACGTAAAACTTAGTTCGTTACAATGAAACCGCAGAAAGAGAGAGAGAGAGAGAGAGAGAGAGAGAGAGAGAGAGAGATTCATTTTTTGCAAGAATATCAAGGGATTACTTATGCAAGCATACTTCAATTTTCACGAACAAAACGGAATCGTTTATTGTAAAACTGAAAATTCCCCTCTTGAGCACAATATATTATAATACAGACACTATTCTTGTAAAGACATTCTTATAGAAAAACACCCACACACACGATATATATATATATATATATATATATCATCTCCTCCTACGCCTATCGAAGCAAAGGGCCTCTGTTAGATTTTGCCAGTCGTCTCTCTCTCTCTCTCTCTCTTTCTTCGGGGAGAGAGAGAGAGAGAGAGAGAGAGAGAGAGAGAGAGAGTGCCCAGCCCAGAATGGACAGCAGCAACTGAATCTTGGAAGACGTCAAAGGGTCGAACAAGTTCGTTAAAATCTAATGAGCTAAAAGGTCAATCAAGGTCATTCGTACTGCATTTAAGGGAGGACGCCTGCCAAGTAAATCAATGGCATTGAACTTTTTATTATAATAATAATAATTTGATGAACCCCCATTTTTTCATGATTATAATTAATAATAATAATAATAATAATGTTTATTGGACAAAAACATATTTACATACAAAATATTTACAAAAAAGACTGTCCAAACCCATGTGGAACAGAGCTTTTCGGGCAATAATACAATTAGAATAATATTATCAATTAAAAAAAATTATAAAAAGTAAATATTGATATAGATAAACTCAATGTACACATACATATACATAAGTATATACATATGCATACATATACACATACATATACACACACATGTACATATACATACACATAGATACATATAAATGAGCCAGTTTGCTTCAGATTTTCTGTCTTCAACAACAACATTAATAATAAAAATATATAATAATTATAATAATAACTAGAGCACTCAGAGCATAGACCTCCGCCGTGGCAGTTTATTTCTCGACCTTTTGCTAACCTTGACCTTTGACATTAACATGTAATAATTGCCGTAGATTTTCACACTCAAATATGAAGCAGGTTTGAAGATTCCAATGATGTCAAAACTTTTGGCTGATTACGTGATTTGGACATTTTGCTTGACCGTGACCTTGATGTTTGACCTTGATCTTCCAAAATTTAATCAATATCCAGCTGATTACAAAACAGTTAATCCCTGCAAGTTTCATTGCAATTAAAATTGTTGCCAGGAAGCAGGACAAGAACATCAAGAAATTCTCCTTTTATCGAAATGTTTATTCCATTTGACCTCTATAGACACCAAGAAAATTTCCCAAAAGTACGGGAAAATATAAGCAAGAGTAGCCTTCCATTTCTTGGCGGCAAGCTATCGTTGGTTTCCTACAAAATGGCCAGTGTGGGATGATATGGGTAAACCACAGACATGAATAAAGAGATGTCTGAGGCCTCTGTCTTGTAGTGAACTAGAAGCGGCTGCATTTTGTTGTTGTTGTTGTTTTTGAAAAAACTATCTACAGAATGAAAATTAAAGGATGCCCTAAGGGAGTTACAATTCCTCATGAGTAGAGGATTGATTGATTTGAAGTTCTCTGGCATCCTGACATCGTCATGAGTAGAGGACGAATATATAGAGATATCAAGGGTGACAGTAAAGAATAAATCTGTATATACAGAAAATAACACACCTGAAGGGAAAGAGGAACTATCAAATGAAGAGTGATGGGATTGGACGAGGCTATTGACAAAAAAACCACAGGGTCATTGACCAAGAATTGACAAGGTAATTGACCAACAAATGATAAGCATAGTCATTAGATTAGATAAGAATACTGTCAAGAATAAAAGGGGTCATTGGCCAAGAATTGATAAAATAATTAACCAAAAAATTATCAGGAGTGATTAGATTGGACAAGTCATTGAAGTTATTGACAAGAAAACAAAGCTTTGACAAAGTAATTGACCAACAAATGACAAGGGTATTGACCCAGAAAAGGCGAAGTTACTGACTTTAGGAATCATGACCAGGAGAAGTCAACATTACTGACCAAGCAAAAAATAGGATCACTGACCAGGGGAGTTGCCTTTGATTCAGTCCTGTAGAGACGAAAAAGGCCTAACAGGAAAAAACACTCAAAATGGGGAAATCTTGCCGCATTCAACATTTCCTTATTTTTAGAAGCACTGGCCAGCGTGCTGATGAAAACTGGCCAAACTCTAGACAAATTGATATATCTGAGGCTTTTGTTCTTTAGTGGACTAGAAACGGCAGCATGTGTGTATATACAATATATATATATATATATATATATATACATATATATACATATATATACATATATATATATATATATATAAACACATACATACAACCACGCACAAACGACCAAATTCTAACACTACTAAAAGGTATGAATATTTTGACAATTTAAAATCAATCATACAGCTGAACTACAAAACTCATATATATATATATATATATAGAGAGAGAGAGAGAGAGAGAGAGAGAGAGAGAAATATAAACTGCAGGCATCTTATTTCAAGACAGGTTTATAGGGAAGCCCCACATAAACATTTAACAGGTCCGGGTGCGAATGCTATTGACAAGTCCGAAGATTCTTCCCGTTTAATCAACGAGAAGGAACAAACCAGTTCCTTTGACCATCAGATACCTAATATTATAAAAAACCTTAAGTTGAATAATAACAAGTTTCTAGAGAAACACACGTGTGTATATATATATATATATGTGTGTGTGTGTGTATACATACATACATATATATACATACATACATATACATACATATATATATATATATAAATACATACATATATATACATATATATATATATATCTATATATATATACATATATATACATACATATATATATATATATATATACAGTATATATAAATATAAACATATAAACATATATGTATATATATATATATATATATATCCCGTCTATAATAAAGAGCAAGTGTCTGGCTATACATATAGATATACATAGATCTTTCCGGCTACGGCGTTCAACTCTCATCTCAGGGGTAGCAGGCAGAGGGTGTAGTCATACCCTGGTGAACGAGGCTGCGTGTGCGTGCTTATCTATCTAAATATTTACACCTCCTTTTTTTTACTTGTCGCATACACTAATGTGTGTATGTATATATGTATGTAAGTATGTGTATATATATATTATATATGCATATATGAAATAACTTAAATTAGACCGGTAACAAAATTTAAGTTTTCGTCTTTCTGCAATTAAGTAAACTGAGACTTGCTGACGTCACTAAGTCGTTAATAATGCGCTAAAATTCAAATGAATCCAGAATTTTTTTTTTCTTAAATTTACCCAAAATTTTACATTTATTCTAATAAGAAAACATCCCAAACGATTGAGTATTTTCAGGGCATATGTTTTATAAATGAAAGGCCTAAATCAAGCTATATATCACTTTGGTGAGATCGGTGTTACTCTATGGACATGAGTCCTGGTATGACAATGAAACAATCTCCAATAGATTTAGTAGATTTGAGACCATAGCCCTCAGAAGGATATTGGAAGTAAAATGGCAGGATAGGATGAGAAATGAAACTATAAGGGAGATTACTCGAGTGCCATATGTGGATGAGATCATGGTGAGGGGTAGATGGAAATGGTTTGGGCATGTTCTTCACACTCGCACAGAGATTAGTTCAAACCTTTGACTGGGCTCCACGAGACACTAGAAGAATTGGAAGACCCAGTCCTACTTGGCTGAGGACTATGAGGCGAGAAGTGGGAGATAATGAATGGAGAAGTATAGAGACGTTCAATATGCGTAGGAGGAGATGATGATGATGATGATGATGATGATGATGATGATGATGATATATATATATATATATATATAAATATATGTATACATATACAGTATATAATATATATATACATATATAATATATATATATATATATATATATAAAATTACTTAAGAAATTATTTTAGAGATGCCCCTCGCCACAAAGAGAGAGAGAGAGAGAGAGAGAGAGAGAACGTCACAAAATGACACTAAACCTTCCCAGGATTGAGATGGGCCCCCTTTTATCAGAGTCCATTATCACAGCTATGTCACCTTTGTGGGCTTCTAAAAGGAAAATGTTTGGGAGTTCCCCTAACCCCCCCTTTCCCTTCCCCTCCCCTACCCCCACCCTTCAACCCACCCTCCCACTCCCCCTCCAAAAACTGTCAAATGTCAGTAGGTTGGCCAGGGCACCAGCCACCCGTTGAGATACTACCGCTAGAGAGTTATGGGGTCTTTTGACTGGCCAGACAGTACTACATTGGATCCTCCTCTCTGGTTACGGTTCATTTTCCCTTTGCCTACATACACACTGAATAGTCTGGCATATTCTTTACATATTCTCCTCTATCCTCATACACCTGACAACACAGATTACCAAACAATTCTTCATCACCCAAGGGGTTACTGCACTGTAATTGTTCAGTGCCACTTTCCTCTTGGTAAGGGTAGAAGAGACTCTTTAGCTATGGTAAGCAGCTCTTCTAGGAGAAGGACACTCCAAAATCAAACCACTGTTCTCTAGTCTTGGGTAGTGCCATAGCCTCTGTACCATGGCCTTTCACTGTCTTGGGTTAGAGTTCTCTTGCTTGAGGGTACACTCGAGCACACACTCCTATCTTATTTCTCTTCCTATTGTTTTGTTAAAGTTTTTATAGTTTATATAGGAGATATTTATTGTTGTTACTCTTCTTAGAATATTTTATTTTCCTTTTTTCCTTTCCGCACTGAGCTATTTTCCCTGTTGGAGCCCCTGGGCTTATAGCATACTGCTTTTCCAACTAGGGTTGTAGCTTAGTAAGTAATAATAATAATAATAATAATGACCTCGACAATGTAAAACACTTTGGTTAATAACTTCATGGAACACGTTTCTTGTCTCAAAGAAAATTGAGATTGACAAAAAAAAATGTTCGAGGGTCGCAAACCATTTACCTGCATTGAGAGAGAGAGAGAGAGAGAGAGAGAGAGAGAGAGGGGGGCCAAGTTTCATATATTACCAGTCACATATACCAGAAAATTAATATTCCCAATTGGATGAAGTTATCTAAAAGGATAAATTAAAATAACTGAAGGACGAAAGGAGAGAGAGAGAGAGAGAGAGAGAGAGAGAGAGAGACACTCAAATTTCATATTCTTAAAAGCTACATATAGCAGAAAATTAATATTCCCAATCGGATGAAGTAATCAAAAAGTAAAAACTAAAATAACTGAAGGACGAAAGGAGAGAGAGAGAGAGAGAGAGAGAGAGAGAGAGAGAGAGAACCATGCATTACCTCTCTTGACAGCATGTGTGGGGTTGCGATATCCAAATGGAAGTTTTACGACACTTCGTTTTAGCACCTAAGAGACGTCACATAAATTAAAGCACATCATTCTAATAAAAAAAAAAAAAAGTACTAAATGAAGACTCCTTTGATATATACGAGTATGTGACGAAATTATTTCTGAGTGGGATTAATTTAGCGTGGTAAAGGGGTTTGAGTATTTCCATGTTCAACACAAGCTGTACTAGTCATGGCCACCCATACTAGATTGGTTTGCTGTGGGCGATCAGCCTAAAGACTACGCCCCCCCGCCCCCCCATCACCAATCAACAACTGCCAGTGTGGGGATGATATGGGTAAACCGCAGACATGAATAAAGAGATGTCTGAGGCCTCTGTCCTGTAGTGAACTAGAAGCGGCTGCATTTTGTTGTTGTTGTTGTTGAAAAAAATTATCTGAAGTTTATCATTCCAAGAGGAGCAAACATTAAAGAAAAACATATATAAAAAAATATAAAATAAAAATGGATCTTAAAACATTTATCAAAAAAAAAATATAAAAAAAATAACAACTAGAAAAATGAAAAAAAAAGCAAAGCTTTATAGAAAGATACAAATTCATCATAAACACTTTCAAAACCCAAGGCTAAAAATATCCAGGTCAAATTCTGAGATCTACATCACCATGTCGGGAAAGCACTAAGGGAAAGAGAGACCGAGACAGATACCTTTTTTGGATGGGAATTCTGTGATCTTAAAAAGAATGTCATCCGTTAAGAGCCAGGATAAGAACGCCAGGAGAAAATCCCGACGATCATGGAGGAATGAAAATATTTGGGCCGATTACCAGAAAATATCCGACTCCTTCACAAATGGAAAACGGGGGGAGGGGGGGGAGAATTCGCATTTCATGGGGGGGAGAGGGAGGTAAGAAAGATGGGATCATGGGAGTGAGGAATGGGATGAAGGAGGAAAGATAGAGACTGTATAGGTGATAAGGGTTAGAAAACGAGGGGAATTGAGAGGGGACTGGAAGAGGACGGCAATGGAAAGAAAATAGAGGGACTGTATAGGTGATAAGGGTTAGAAAAAGAGGGGAATCGAGAGGGGACTGGCAGAAAAGGGCAATGGAAAGAAGACAGAGGAACTATATAGGTGCGAATTGTTAGAAAACGAGGGGAATTGAGAGGGGACTGGCAGAGGACGGCAATGGAAAGAAAATAGAGGGACTGTATAGGTGATAAGGGTTAGAAAGAGGGGAATTGACATAGAACTGGCAGAAAAGGGCAATGGAAAGCAGAAAGATGGACTGTATAGGTGCTAAGGGTTATGGAAAGAGGGGACTTGAGAAGGGACTGGCAGAACAGGGCAATGGAGACGGACCTCTTTTGTTTCATTAAGTAGGACAAGGGTCAAAGATGTTAACCTCAAATAGTGGGTGAGAGGGATTAAAAATGGTCACAAAGGAGAGATGAGAGGAAGTGAATAAGAGAAAAAAGGGAGCTAAAAGATCTAGGAAGAGGGGAAACTCATAAAATGTTAGAGAGTTTTACACGGGCAAGGGACTAAGGGGAAAATAAACCTAAAGAATAACAGTTGCATCAAGGACCTCCGAGTTGTGAGAAACAGTGGAAGAAGGATGAGGGGAGCACCAGGATACGCTGGGAGTGGTGGTAGGGCAGGGAAGGGACACCGACGGGGGGAGAAGGGAGGAATGCTTTCACGGAATGTCATTTTCGATAAAGATAAGAGAAATTCCTCTTGCGTTACCATTCTTGCCGCTGCAGCACCCACTAAGGAAAAGTTATGAAAACTGCGACATTCCTTACGAAAGCCGAATATTTCAAACCAACGAGTCCCCCTTACTGGATGTGTTTTCCATGAAATGAATAGCATTTTTAAAAGATGATATTGAACTCCAGCAACTTATTTTTTATGGTTATTACATTCTGTGACGTTAGCCTTTGAATAGAAATATACATACGTTATACAATCACAATATCCTACGGCTTACATGTTGTTCCATGTTTCTATATTACTTAGTGATAGAGGTCTTTTATACCATTAAAATGAAAAATATTGTGAAAGCCTTCGATCTTGATTATTTTAATTATCATTACTTCTCTTTTAATCACATACTACAGAAACCGGTGGTTTATAGTGTGGAGTCCCGGGTTACAATCAGCTTCCTTAGGAATCCATCACTTTCCTCACTATATGTGCTGTTTCAAGTAGCACGCTCTTCTACACAAGTCCTGGAAATATGTTGACTCCCTACCTTCTCTAGATTTCTTTTCAATGACTTGGGTATGCTCCAGGTACTCCTATGATTATTGGTACCACTTCTACCCGAATATTCCATTTCCTTCTCAATTCAATTTATAAGTCCTGGTAATTTTCTATTTTTTTCTCACCTCTCATGCGACATTTATGAATGATATATTTTATACATTTTTCGTTGTCTTGGCGACCAGAATGACGTCTGGTCGATCACCTTAAATCAACCTGTCCGTCCTTATACTGTAGTCCTGGAGTTGTTTAGCCTGATCGTTTTAATTACAATAAAAACTAGAGGGGCACTCAGTAGAGTGCAGACCTCCACCGCGGAAGTTTATTTCTCGACCATTTGCTCGATCTTGATCTTGACCTTGACCTTAACATGTATTAATTGGCATGGATTTCCATACACTCAAATATGAACCAAGTTTGAAGTCTCTCTGACAACGATGTCCAAACTTGTGGCTGATTACGTAATATAGACATTTTGCTTAGCCATGACCTTGACCTTTGACCTTCCAAAATTTGATAATTTTCAGCTTTTGCATAACAGTGAATCCCTGCAAGTTTCATTACAATTAACACTGTGGCCAAGAATGAGTTCACTAACAAACGCAAACACACAAGCAGGGGGTAAAATATAACCTCCTTCCAACTTCGTTGGCATAGGTATTTATAATCATTCTAATTATTTCAATTAGCATTAAATGAGTCCATCAAAATAGAAAATATGAAATGCTAAGCCTACATAATGTTATCTTAATTTTCTTAATTATTGCAGCAAATGTTTTTATGTTGAACAGCTAACATAAATCCTTTCATAGTTTATATATGAAATATCTGCTTAAAAGTTGTTAATGTTTTTGAAATATTTTATTTTAATAGTTCAATACTTCTTACATCGTTTATTTATTTCCTTATTGCCTTTCCTCAATGGGCTATTCTTTTCCTGTCGGAGCCCTTGGGTTTATAGCATCTTGCTTTTCCAACTAGGGTTGTAGCTTAGCTAGTAATAATAATAATAATAATAATAATAATAATAATAATAATAATAATAATAATAATAATATTTCGAGAGTAGACCCTCTTTTATTGAAAGCAATTAATGCCTCAGTGGCGTTAACTTTGTAATTGGCTTTTTCTATTCTTATATTTTTCTCTGCATTTCTTTAATAATAATAATAATAATAATGAACTAATTAAAAAAGCAAAATATAAAACACTGAGCCCAAACAACTACGGAAACGTCTCAAACCTTATCACGAAAGCAACGACTTCTCCTCCTATGTCTCACGAGCAATGCATAGCGGAACAAGTCTACCCATCAAAAAAAACGTCGTCGACTAGGGCTGCGATGCATTAAAGGGCATTAGCAGGGACAAAGAGCGTAAGAGCGCAGAGATTGGTCCTTTTCGCAACTGCCTAATGGTAACTAAAAGCTTAAGAAGCAATAAACCGCAACCTAAGCCATAATAATTTTTTTTTTTGGGGGGAGGGGGGCTTTGGTGATGCGATAACTAGATGTCAGCTGCGTCAAGACTTTTTTCGGGTATGTTTACTAGGTGAGTTTTTCTTTTATGTAAAGCTAGTGTATGCGACCCGTCAAAATGACGGATAAATATTTAGATGTGCACACAAATGCAACCCACTCTCACCGGGGCATGATTACTCCCTCTCCCAACTACCCTAGGGACGGGAAGATATATATATATATATATATATAATACATATATACATATATATATACATACATATATATATACTGTATATGTATGTATGTATATATATATATATATATATATTATATATTATATATAACCAGACACCTGCTCTAAAATATTTAGGGGAGATTTAGTTTAAATTGTCAAGAATTATAACAAAAATAATTTTGGAATGGTTTTGGGCAAAGTCTAAAGTAAGGTTTAGTTACAAAGTAATCTACTGATTTTAAAAAAAGCGGGTACTCTGATTTCCGATAAGAAATAATGCAAGACTGGACTTGTTTATTCTACTGATACCAAATATAAATACAATTAATCGATTTGTCAAAATGTAACCGCTGTTATAACAGAGGCCAGTGTCTTGTTTATTTATATATTAAAAATATTAAATATTAGGTAATTCTGCTATTTACATATTTGATAAACTTTTTAATGGATCTATCTTAAGCTAAGAAATAATACGACTGAATTACGTATCCAAAGCCATCATTTTAATTGATATTGTAAATTTATGCTTAAATCTAGTCTCCTACAATTTTATAAGCTAAACATTAAACGATCAGGCATAATTTTAGAAAATTGCTCTGCAATGTAGCTGGTTTCATCATCAGCATCATCATCATCTCCTATGCCTATTAACGCAAAGGACCTTGGTTAGATTTCACAAGCGTCTCTATTTTGAGCTTTTAAATTAATACTCCTCCATTCATCACCTCTTACTTCACATTTCATAGTCTTCAGCCATGTAGGCCTGAGTCTTCCAACTCTTCTAGCGCCTTGTGGAGCCCAGTTGAAAGTTTGATGAAGTAACTCTTGGGGAGTGCGGAGAGCATGCCCAAACCATCTCCATCTACCCCCTCATCACGATCTCATCTACTTATGGCGCTCCAGTAATCTCTCTTATAGTTTCATTTCTAATCCTGTCCTGCTTTATTAAAACTAAACTTGCACAGCAAGTTATCAGCAGAGCCACTATTATTATTATCATCATCATAGGTATTTTGCAATCAACCTCTGTCCGTATAAATATAAATTGCTAAAAGATAACACGGTTAAAACGTTTCAGTTCATTCAATTTTCTCAAGTAAAGACAAACGTTTTCACACTTGTTCCCGAACTTTGCTAAGTCTACTCAGGAGTAATACCTTCACATCAGGGCTTCTTCTATTTTTATCTCTCGAAAGCTCTTTTTACGAACCAGAACATTTCCGGGTCTTTAATTTATTTGAAACCAAATAAAAATTTACAAATTAGTGTATTTACTTTTAAAATTAGCAGGAATAAATAGGACAACAGGATTAGGGTACAGAATTGCGTGCATTAATATATATTATAAAAGGCAATATGATGATGCTCGTCAATAATTTATTTCAAAATAATTTCTTCGAACAAATACTGTATATTTTCAATCACACAACAATTGCGATAAGAAAAACATAGCCATGTCACGGAGGGCAATTGCAATAATAATAATAATAATAATATTAAATAATAATAATAATAAATAATGATATTAAATAATAATAATAATAATAATAATAATAATAATAATAATAATAATAATAAACAATTATATTAAATAATAATAATAATAATAATAATAAATATTAAATAATAATAATAATAATAATAATAATAATAATAATAATGATAATAAATAATAATAATAATTCATGGAAATGCGGAGACACTATAATAAACTGTCTGACGGTACCTCTTTGGTTACCATAAAATGAATATATTAATATATATTAGAGAATGAATGAATGAATGAATGATGAACTTATTATTTAAAACTGGTACCACAACATCAGTGTAATCTAAAACTCCCCTTTGCACACCGTGCTTATATCATGGCAGGAAAAGCCAGCCTTTTCTTCCCAAGCTCAGGACAAAAACAGATGGTTCCGGTTTTCAACAAAATCACTACTGTGCTTGTCTTCATAACGTTCCTTAATTTATTAAAATACACAAATGATTACTCAAGTGCATTCGATTAGTTGAAAGGCTTTCAAGAGAATGTATGTGTATATATGTGCATATACATATACATGCACAAATATTTTATCGTATAATTGCATAAGAAATTGAATATGGCATCCACATCATCATCAAGTAGGGGTGTTCGATGTCGAACGGCCGTGGCCCTCTGCACAAAACTTCTCCATTCATTCCGGTCTTGAGCCTTCCTTTCCAACTCCACCATCGTTAGCCCGCACATCTCCTTGATATTGTCACTCAATCTAGTTTTAGGCCTTCCTCTCGTTCTTGTACCATAGACTGATCCAATTAGTAGCGTTCTTTCCAGAGTATTGTGTTTCCGAACCTGGTGTCCAATAAATGTTAGTTTTCTTTCATCCAAAATGTCAAGTATTCTTTTTTCGATATTGATCTTTTGTAGAACTTCCACGTTAGTCTTTTCTCAATCCAGCTTATCCTAAGGACTCTTCTGTAACACCATAGTTCAAAACTTTCTAATCTTTTCCGATCTGTAGCTTTTTAAAACCCAACATTCTGAGCCGTATGATGCCATGGGGAAAACAAGTGATTTGAGAAGCCGCTTCTTTGTGTTTTAGAGTGATATGTCTGTCTTTCAACACATTGCCTAGTGCGATGGTTGCATTCTTTGCAATACCAATTCTTCTTATGGCATCCACAGGAAGGAAAATAAAACTATTACCTCGAGTTTTTATGGTCTTTCGATATATACAAACATATATACATGCATGTATAGTATGTACATATAATAAATCTATATATATATATATATATATATATATATAATTTCAATGTACGAGCCAGCCGAGACAAAAAAAAATAAAAAAAATAAAAAATAAAAAAACCTCAACAAGAAACAGTAGTATTCCAAACGCAACAAAATAAACGATTAAAAACACCTGTACCTTCCCAATCGCTTCCCTATAGAACTAGTACCCGACCTTCCCACGTCATCAACACACACCTTGCCTCCTTCCGTCTTCTCATAGCGGCGCCCATCAACACCAAGTCACCCAAGGTAGCAGAAGTACCATAATTAGGTCGCGCTTGATACCTTCTAAGTGGCAGACACAACGTGAACCCTCGTTTCCATGCTGGACAGGAAGTGAGAGAGAGAGAGAGAGAGAGAGAGAGAGAGAGATTGTCTATTCAATTGCATATTGTCCATGCTGGAAGGAAAGGGAGAGAGAGAGAGAGAGAGAGAGAGAGAGAGAGATTGTCTATTCAATTGCATATTGTCCATGCTGGACGGGGAGAGAGAGAGAGAGAGAGAGAGAGAGAGTGTGTCTATTCAATTGCATATTGTCCATGCTGGACGGGAAGTGAGAGAGAGAGAGAGATTGTCTATTCAATTGCATATTGTCCATGCTGGACGGAGAGAGAGAGAGAGAGAGAGAGAGAGAGAGAGAGATTGTCTATTAAATTGCATATTGTCCATGCTGGACGGGAAGTGAGAGAGAGAGAGAGAGAGAGAGAGAGAGAGATTGTCTATTCAACTGCATATTGAAGGGGTACCGAGATGAATGCATGCATATGGTCCTTAATAATCAGGTAGCTGAATAGGTGGAACTTCAATAAGCTGAAACTTGCAGCAAAAGTGTGTGTGTGTGTGTATATATATATATAATATATAAATATATATATATATATATATACTATATATATATATATATACTATATATATATATATATATACTGTATATATATATAACATATATACATATATAAACATATGTATACACATATAGACATACATATATAAATATATATACATACATATATATATATATATATATTATATATATATACATATACAAATAAATATTACATATATATATATATATATATATACATACATACATACATAAACTATTAAGGATAAACATTCAAATAGAAAACACACAACTGAAAATGCCATAAGCAACTTGCGTGCAAACCGGGTGACCTAACTGCAACGAAATCATCATCATTATGATCCAGGGATTTGGCAACTGGGTCACGAAATCGATTCAGCCCGGCTCAATTGGGGGTTTTTGGAACCCGCTATGAGGTTCCCAAACCCCTCATCGTGATATCATTAACGCCATCTCTCATGCATATTTATATCTTTGTTTATTTTTATGTGATTTAAAAGCTTATGACGAAGATTTTGTTTATTTTGAATAAACAGAAAATTATTTAATGGTTTAAATAATGAGAGATGCAAGAGAGCGTGCTAGAAATAGGAATGAATGGCTAGCGATTGTGACGCAGTTCCGGTAGGCCCTGCTGCTTCCTCCGGTGCCTTAGATGACCGCGGAGGTAGCAGCAGTAGGGGATTTAGCATTATGAAGCTTCATCTGTGGTGGATAACGGGGGAGGGTGGGCTGTAGCACCCTAGCAGTACCAGCTGAACTCGGTTGAGTCCCTTGTCAGGGTGGGAGGAACGTAGAGAGTACAGATCCCCTTTTTGTTTTGTTTCATTTGTTGATGCCTTGGTATATGTATGTATGTATGTTAAATAATGAAAGCTTTGAATCTCTTGGTATTTCAGGTAAAATAAAAACGGTGTAAAAAGAGCATAGATAATCATTTTGCCTGAATGATTATGTCTTTGTTTACGTGTTCTCGTTGACCAGATTACTGATGTGTTTGTACGTATGTGTGTGTGTGTACCTTCGTTCATGAATATGCTATACTTCATACTGTATATTTCTTAAAACAGCGCAAACAATTTCAATAGGCCGTACTAAATCGGACCGTATATAACATAAACAACTTGTATAGTAAAGCAACTGAAGTTTATAATAATAATAATAATAATAATAATAATAATCGTTGGTCTTTTGTTTATATATACGGAAATATGAATAATAATATACAATTATACATATAAAATCACATGTTTTCGATATCAGTAAGAGTTCAGCAACGATTCGTTTACAATAAAAACACACACCAGAGAAAATAAACAATGTGATTAACAGTAAAACAAAAAATGGGTAATATTACTCTAAACACAAACAATTTCAAGTGATAAATTTATGAATTTACTATCAAAACTTTAGCTTGATACAGCAAACAAAAACAGTATTCCACGCAGAAAAAAAAAGAAAACATTCCCCAGTGAAGAAATAAGGAGACGTGCCCGTGGATAATGAGAGAGAGAGAGAGAGAGAGAGAGAGAGAGAGAGAGAGATACGAAACTATTCACTACTATGAGGATTTGATCTTTTTTTGAACTGGTGTTGAATCATATGCGCAAGACATATTGGCAATGAAAAGGCCTTATTCATGTTTGGCTAAGCAATTTCAGACATCAACTCATGATGATATTATTGGTAATTTATAATCTCACATACCAGAGAGAGAGAGAGAGAGAGAGAGAGAGAGAGAGAGGTTACAAGTATTTTGGATGTCTCAGAGACTTTTTAGTCCATCCGCGAACTCCACTTGCTGTTTGGTAGAACGATTTAGTTTAAACATTTATTAGAGTTCTTATGATCTTGTCTAACTTATTCTTGAACTCCTTTACCGTGTTACTATTTACTACATCTGCTGGAAGTATATTCAGAGAGAGAGAGAGAGAGAGAGAGAGAGAGAGAGAGATGGGGGTGCTGGTAAATAGTTAGAAAAGATACAAGGCCAGTCTTGAATACTATACCACAACATCCTGCTAGCACATCCTTGCAGACAGAATTCAACGTACCTGTAAACAGAATAATAAAAAAAAGTTAGCTTATTCGATATTTAGGACGTTAGTTTTATAAATTGCTTATTAAAATTTTACTAAAAGTATTATATGTAATACAATAAAATTTTAAGCAAGAATTTGCAGTGAAAATACATTGATAATAAAATTGCCATTAATTATAAGTATTAAGTAGTAAGTGAATATAACAAAAGTGATAAACATTGCACACAAAAAAACATTAACACTTGCACTCAAATACCTGATATAATTTCCAAAGCTTCACGTTTTGAATAAGAACATTATTAAACTTATATTTTTTCTCGTTTTAAAAGATGACAAAAAAAAAAAAAAACATTAACACTTCCACTCAATACCTGATATAATTTCCAGAGCTTTGCGTTTTGAATAAGAACATTATTAAACTTATATTTTCTCGTTTTAAAAGAAGGCAAAAGTTTTCAAAAGGCAGGTACACATAACCTGTAGATTTTTCATTAATTGTTAAACAAAGATTATTGGTAATTATTAATAATGTGCACGACAAACAACAGATAGTAGTCACTAAATTAGTCACATTAATTTTCAAAACATCCATATTAATCATTCTGAATTTAATCTAGAATTTAATCTAAAAAAATGAAAAGTCAACTACTCAAAATTGTCTTTAAATCATCTAAGTACTTTTTTTTTCTTTTTGCAAAAACAACAAATAAAGATTAATATCTGCAATATGAAATAAAAATCTATAGTGTGGTAGTCCCAGCATATTAAAAGTTACAAACTATTGCAAATTACGGTATTAATATTTGCTGCTAAATAGTGAATAGCAATTTGTGCAAATATCAAAACAAGAGAAATAAACAAAAGAGAAAAGAATAAAATCAACACCAAACACCAAACTGCCCAAATAATACCCATTCACAAAATTATCCACCAACGAATAATCTTCCGCGTGCAGTCTCTCCCCCCCCCCCCCCTAACATCACTAAACCCCGCCCCACAAGTCCCTCCACTCCCAACCATACCCGATCTCCTCCGGACCCATGCCCAAATTTGTCGATGCCCTCCGATGATGCCCCACTTGCAACCGTGTCTTTATTCCCTCCGTACCGTTCTTTCGACCATTTCTTGGCTTTATCTACACGAGGTCTCTCTCTCTCTCTCTCTCTCTCTCTCTCTCTCTCTCTCAGTATCATCGTGTAATTCACTTACAGTAATTGTTTTTTCTTACTCAGAATCAAAGATATATCTGTTTATTGACTTTTAATAAACGTTATTTTGTTTATCTAAGATATCTACTATACCGTAAGTCTATTAGTTTTATCTATTTAAATATTCCTAACTAATGTAGTTTTAATATATAAATACCTCAAAACTACAATCGACACCTTTTTGAGTTTCTGAGACAAATAGTAAAATATCTTGCTCCAATGCAAGAATGTCAAAAAAAACTTCAATATAAATGTCTTTTGTTGGACGGTTGCAAAAAAAAGATAAAGAATTTCAAATTACAAAGAAACTTTATATCAACCTATAGATTTATTGTTTTTCTAATTAATTTCTTGATTCAACATGCAATACAATAGAGACATTCATTATTCCACATACACTGCAATTCCAAAGAAAAAATTTTTGTCAAAAGCCTCACTCACTTTTAAACAGTATTTGAAATCTTGTAATGAATTACTCAACATCTATATATATATATATATATATATATACATATATATATATATATATATATATTGCTTTTGTTACAAATTTATTTTCATGTTTCATAAATATATTTTGTTACTTCTTGTAAATTCATTTTCATATATCAGTCTACACAATCCTATTTAATCTGTTAAATTACTTAAAAAGTTATTTTACATTTACAGAAGATAACTATTTGAAATCTAGTTATGAATTATCCAAAATTAATATATTTTTTCGTTTTTTTGTTACAAATCTGTTTTCATATTTCATTAACATATTTTTTTAGTTATTTGTCGTAAATTTATTTTAATATTTCAATATACACATCCCTAAAACATCTGTTCAATTTGTTTACAAAGTTATTTTATATCTCAATAAATTGGTAGAAACTGGAGAAAAATACTAAAATGTATTGTATTGTTATAACAAAGGAAAAAGACAGATTAATATCTCTGAAGTTGAATGGCGTCGAAACAATTGACTTGTTTTAAACGTAACTTTCCATTTTAATTTTTTAATACAACTCTCTCTCTCTCTCTCTCTCTCTCTCTCTCTCTCTCTCTATATATATATATATATATAATATATATATATATATATATATATAATATATATATATATATATATACACACATATAAATCTCTCTCTATAATATATATATAAATCGATATATATATATATATATATACAGTATATATAAATCTATATAATATATATATATATATTATATAGATTTATATATACTGTATATATATATATATATATATATCACTCACATCACACCATATTTTCTTCAAATCAAAATCAAAGAGATACATGTATATTTTCTATAGCAATATTAACAATTTAAAAAACGACGTTATTTTGTATTTTCTAATAAAACTCTCTCTCTCTCTCTCTCTCTCTCTCTCTCTCTCTCTCTCTCTCAAGAAAAAAATCTATATCTTTATACACTCAGGTTCCTTTACGCTCAACTCCATAAGAAAATCCCTTATTACTACACAGTTTCTCTTCACTGCATACCACCCACCGAAGCGGTTGATTGGCAGGAAACGGCAAGGCTAACAACTGCATACCTATGTCCCTCCTCCCACCCACCCACCCACCAGGGTGTTCAAGGGTGTGGCGTTGGAGTGATTCAAAATCACCAGTGAGGATTGAGCACAGCTGACTCCAGCAAAGTGCATGTGGTCCTCACCTTTGTTTCGTATATGTACATTGTTATGTGATAAGGTTAAGTTCATTTCCATTGATGGAGAGGTTGTAAGTTATTCCGAGGTGAAGGTTGGATTAAATGTCTATAATTTTATTTTCAAAATCATTACTTTATATAGATAAATGTAAATAAAATTTAATCAAAATGTAAAAAAAAATTACACATTTTAATTTATTCATTTGCAATAACCAAGAAATATATAATGCAATTTTTTAAATATGCCTGAAAATATTACATCCGAATTACACATAGGGTTTTTGAATTAATAACAAAAACCAAGAGAACTAAGAAGACTAAAATCGTAAACATGAAAAACATCTCACAAAGTGCCAGTTCCTTTTGCATTTCTTTACAATGCATTGAAGAATTTCCATTGCGTCAATTCAATTGAAGTTAGACAAAATAGAAAAACAGACTTTAAGCAACCTAGAAAGCAGGTAGGCTTTAGAAGTTGGTATTAAATAACTAACAATATTTAATCTTGACACTAATCCATTAAGAAACATAAAAACGAACTACAACCCGGACACTATTACATTAATAAATATAGAAGGAAATATTATGCAACACAAGTACATAATCACCGAACAAGCAAACAACCTATTTCCAGCCATTTAAAAAACTATCCTGAAGCGAGGAAAAATCAACATCCTGATCCTAAAGTTAATGAAACGCCAATCTTCGTCTAAGTGCTCTGACAAGATCATCTCGGATATAAAGAGAAAAAACCCAATAATACCCAAAATCAGCATTGAATAGGACCCTTTGGCCTTACCAACAACGAGCGCCCTTTTCTCTCTCGTATTTGCTCAGGCAATATCAGGACACGCGATCAGGGAATCTGCCTTGACGCTATCAAAGGCATTGTCAACTGCTGGAAAGTTTTTTTTTTTTTTTTTCCAGCCTTCAGATATACTACCTGACACAGTCCAACATTTATTCCAGGCTATGAGATGCTCACTTGCCCAAATGCGGATACAAACTATTATTCCTTTTGTAGGTGGAATATTTCAAAATTTAAATTTTTGAATGAAAATTGAAAGAATTGACTTAGTCAAACAGAAAGAGACTATTTCGCATATCAATATTGAACAGACCATATAATACCAAATTTATTCCAGACTATGTTTGATATTTTCACTTGCCCAAATGCAGATACAAATTATTATTCCTTTTGCATGTGAAGTATTTCACTATTTAAGTTTAAGGTCAAAAATTTAAATAATTGGCTTATTCAAAAAAGAAAGACACTATTTCGCATATCAATATTGACTATATAAAACTAAATTTATTCCAGACTATGTCTGAGTTGGTCACTTCCCCAAATGCTTGTGTTCATGCACAAGTGGACACCTATTATTCCTTATGTCGGTAGAGTATTTCACCATTTAAATTTTTGGATGAAAATCGAAAAAATGGCTTAGTCAAACAGAAAGAGACTATTTCGTATATCAATATTGACATTAATCTATAAAGTGTTACAGACAATACAAAATGTCACATACAGACTTGAAGTTCAAGCTTGCAGCAAATTTCTTTTTATGTTGAACAGGCTGTCATAAGTCTTTTTATAGTTTATATATGAAATATCTGTTTTAATGTTGTTACTGTTTTTACAATATTTCATCTTAATTGTTCATTACTTCACATATCGTTTACTTATTTCCTTATTTCCCTTCCTCACGGGCCTATTTTCCCTGTTGGAGCCCTTGGGCTTATAGCACCCTGCTTTTTCCAACTAGGGTTAGAGCTTAGCTAGTAATAATAATAATAATTAAAGCAAGCGTAGCAAAATGACATTTACCATGTACCTTTCACATCACGGATTCGATTCGACACAACAATAATAAGGTAATTTGCATAATCATCACAAAATATAAACAAAACAAATACTAATCTCGAGCACGAAAAGATCATATTTGTTTCTAAACTGAAGTCATTTGACTCTCAAAAATCTGCAATAAACATTAATTCATTAAGAACAACAGCAGTAGGTAAGCAAAATATATCAGTAGTAGTAGTAGTAGTATAACTAGGCCAAATCATAAACAACAACAGTGACATGAATGAACCGCATATAGTAATATCAGAAGACGCAGAACCAGTAGTAGTAGTAGTAGTAGTAGTAGTATAACTAGACCAAATCATAAACAACAACAGTAACATGAATTAACAAAATGTAGTAATATCAGAAGAAGAAGCAGAACCAGTAGTAGTAGTAATAGTAGCATAACTAGGCCAAATCGTAAACAACAACAGTAACATGAATGAACAAAACATAGTAATATCAGAAGCAGAAGTAGTAGTAGTAGTAGTAGGCTAGTAGTAGGTAGTAGTAGAAATATTCTTAGTAGTAATAGTAGAAGTAATATAATAATTAATAAATCATATATAACAGCAATAAAATAAATGTACAAAATGTAATAGTAGTAGTAGTAGTAGTAGTAGTAGTAGCAAAACCGCACAAAAGTTACATATAAACAGGAAGGAATTGCATGGAGTAACTTTCCGGCTCTATAATCCAGTGATTGATTGCAATGGCATCAAGCCAGACCATAAAATTTCACCACACAGTTACGCCCATATATCAATTCGAGGGAAATCTAATAGATTCTGTCATCGAAATCATATTCCCTCAAGACAGAAGCTCCACCCTTTCTCAATGACTACATTGAACCCAAAAAATATCAACCCAATAATATATATATATATATATATATATATAATATATATATATAAATATATATATAAATATATATATATCTATATATATACATATATAAATATATATATACACGCATATATGTACATATATATATATATATATATATATTTATATTTATACATATATATACACATATATATAAATATATATAAATGAATATATATATATATATATATATAGAGAGAGAGAGAGAGAGAGAGAGAGATTTATACATATATATACACATATATATAAATATATATACATGAATATATATATATATATATATACATATATATATAAATATATATATATATATATATAGAGAGAGAGAGAGAGAGAGAGAGAGAGAGAGAGAGATTAGATAGATAGATGGATAGATAGATAGATAGATACACGATAGTTTTATTTGTATTTGTAATCAATTGTTGGAATGTATTTAAATTTACTTGGTATCGACATCAAATTTCAAATTTTACGCAAAATGTTAACATTTTATGCCAATTTGAATAAATATCAAAGATATCAGGGGACCTTATTTTCTCTAAATCCTTAAATTTTTTGGGAAAAAAACGTTTTCTTGAGGAAAAAGCCCATTACAAAATAAAAAATACGAAGTACACATTTTCTAGTTTACAAAATAATAAGATTAAGAAATGTGATTTCTTTTAGCAAGCTCAAAAATCTTCCTTTTCTATAAATAATATATTTTGGCAATGTCAAATGCCATAATTCTGTTGCAATTCTTAAACAGGAAGCCTTTACAGAGGGTTGAATCGAATCAATAACTGTAACCAGAAAAAAATATTTCTAATCTAATATTTAGAAAAATGCAAATGATTTTCAAAGTTAAAATATCCAATTCAGCAATTTTTTTATGATGTGTATAAATGTACTTTTTCAACAATAAAAGAATTTAAAATAATGAAATGAAAAACGAATGATAAGATTCCTTAACTTAAGACACACAAACTTAAGTACAGAGAGAGAGAGAGAGAGAGAGAGAGAGAGAGAGAGAGAGAAAGGAAAAAGAAAAACAGTACAATCTACAAAAGAATCTGCAATAATTTCAAATATCAATTATCTGCTTGATCTTACAGTTTATAGAAAGCTAAGGATCTGCACCTTGTCCTCTTTACTCCTTGAAATCATCACTAATTTATTCCTCATGTTATCAGGCATCTAGAAAAAAATAGCCTTTCTAACCTAGAAGTTGAAAGAAACTGCAAGATGTGAAATCACAAACACTCCCAAACTCCTCCTTGCGCAATTTACAACACTGCAAAAAACATAAAATCACATTACACTTTTAACTGCACGGTTAAAAAACCGAAATTTTAATCGGAAATTCTTCGTAAAATATACTGTTCTCAGTCGTATTTCAGTAAAATAGGGGCGACCGTAATTTTACCCTAATTTGTTATTATCTTTTATGGGTTGGTGACCGTAATATCACTCCTTTACGTCAATATATCCGTTGTTTACAACCGTAAAAATCCTGGAATAAATGTTGCCAAACATTTATCGTTTTTTAATGCAAAATTGTTAAGTGTGTAAAGCAATAGAATACGGCAATTCTACAGAATGGGACTGACCGACTCATTTCCATACAAAAAAAAAAAAAAAAGAAAAAAAAAATTACCCAGGAAGAGAAGCCCATACCCACATTCCCGTGCCCTCGCCCCAACAGGGCAATGCCATATAACTCGATATATTATGCATGGACCGCACCTCTCGTGTGACCGAAATTTCTCGTAACTTGCGGATAGATTCTGGAGCGAGCTGTTTTAAGTTTATTTTTTAGAAGGAACTGGATTCTAACTCGCTGACCTACTGGTTGATTTCAGTCTTAATCGCATAGAGACATTATATATATATATATATATACATATATATATATATTATGTATTTATTTATATATATATTATATATATACATATATATATATATATATATAATATATACATATATATATATATATATATATATAAATGTGCGAAAAATTCTCAGAGAAACGTGATGCTCACAAGAAAAAAAAGAAGAAAAAAACAATAAAATCAAATATAGTGAATCGTGACTAGTTTCATCTTACTCCTTCTAGAAGACGAAGTAAGGCAAGAATAATCAATATTTACTCTAATTTTCAATTTCCTTGCGATTATATATATATATATATATATATATGTATGTATGTGTTTATGTGTGTGTTCTTAGACTCTGCTGAAAGACTCCAGGGTATGAGTATATTATTGTGGAAATTTAAGATCACAGTTGTTCCATCAACGCTTTATCAGTACAATAAAAGAAATGTGGTAGCAACTTATGTAATTCTTCTCCAGAGAGAGAGAGAGAGAGAGAGAGAGAGAGAGAGAGAGAGAGACGGAGGGTGCGCTGCAACCCAAATAAAATGCATGTGGTCGTAAACAGAACACATGCCAATGAGGCGTAAACATAAAAGGTGTGAATCCTCCAAACACGCGAAACCAAGAACATTTATACAGCCATTGTTTTCAAAAGGTATTTGCAGCTGTGCAACCTTCTTAGCTTGTGTTTCCTGCTAGCAACAGGCATGACGATCCTGCTTACATAAAGACTAAAACTCTTAATTACAATCGGACTTAAAATTGTACATTCTGAACGTAGTCAATTATAAATACACAATTGATCTTCGATCACACCGAATACAAAACACACACTATGGAATTCGTGTAAATCTCTCTCTCTCTCTCTCTCTCTCTCTCTCTCTCTCTCTCTCTCTCTCATAAAAGTAGGTATACATTTCATGTTTTAAGACGATCATGTTATACAAATAGAAAATATTCTTTTTCTAAATTCAGAGAATAATTAACAATTAATCAAGGAAATATCAGACCCTCTTGAAGTTACAGCCGATGTATTTATATAAAGGGTGTCTGGCAATCTAAACTAGAAATTAATTCATACTCTATTTTTATCCCAATCTCTTTACCCACTCAGTAAAGCTACTATTTTCACATAGAAGCAAGTCAATAAAAAATGTGCACTCCTTCCTAACTGTAAAATTTTCTAATTAAAAGATCCAAATCCTCTATATCATTATTTCATGCACCCATAACTTGAAAAGAAAAGACAAATCTACAATTACATTAACAATTCTAAAATAACCTGTCAATGTAGCTTAGGCTACAGTGATGAGAGATTACATTCTTAGCTCACATTGCAATATTTTCAAAGTTTCTGTTCACAATGGCAGCTCTATTATATTGCTAAAAAGTATGTGCCACTCAAACTCATTCAGTCAAGTTCCAGCTATACGCTTTAATAATCCAAACAGCGGCCCTATTATATTGCTAAAATTAAAAGTACCCTCAAAAATCATTGTGAGTCAAAATTAAAGTACCCCTCAAAATCATTGTGAGTCAAAATTAAAGTACCCCTCAAAATCATTGTGAGTCAAAATTAAAGTACCCCTCAAAATCATTGTGAGTCAAAATTAAAGTACCCCTCAAAATCATTGTGAGTCAAAATTAAAGTACCCCTCAAAATCATTGTGAGTCAAAATTAAAGTACCCCTCAAAATCATTGTGAGTCAAGTTCCAGCTATAAGCTTTAATAATCCAAACTTAAGAGTGGAATAATTAATATAGATAATTATCAACTAAACAGCAACTCCCCCTACTAAATACAACAATTTCTCCTACGAATATACGCAGAGCTGAAATATAAAATCATACGCAACGATGAATCTCAGTATTCTGAAAAGCCTCGATAGAACAAACTCGTTGTGAAAAACATTTGTAAATACGTAGATTCTAGAGTTTTAAAGACGTTTCCTTAACATTACTAGGGGTTCTTGAGATACCAAACCATCGTATCTATTAATAACAAATATAATCTGGTTGTTTAAATCCTGGAGGAATCATTAAGGAAACGGAAGATTAGATATACTGGCAATATATTTTCAAAATTAATAACATTCAGATTCATGGTGAGTGATAATTTAATAATGTAGGATAATGTACATAGAGGGTGTTCCAAACGTAGATGGAGAGTAAATGATTATATTTATTTTGAGATTATATAAACGGACAGTTATACTTACTGAGACAATTATTACATTAATAACTAAATTTTATTGTGAACCATAACACCTTTCTAATACATAAACCTATTCCACATACTGTGCACCTAATTTTGGACCACCTGTATACAGTGTATGTATGTATGTATGTGTATACACACATAAATATATATATATATAATATATATATATATATATATAAAGAGAGAGAGAGAGAGAGAGAGAGAGAGAGAGAGAGATTTGAGAAAAAGATATATAAAAAAAGTTAGAAAACACCAGAGAAAAATAAAGAACCATCTAATGAGGTAGAAGATGTTCTCTTGTGCGTGGAGAAGGGATGGTCTTTAACGGAATACATAATGTGAAAGGAGTAAAAAGAAAAGAAAAAAAAACAATTATTCACAATTGTTACTGTGAAAAGATGTATATATTTTTAGGTATGCATATATAGATAAGAACAGACATACACATACATGCAAACGATACCCAGCATTTACCCTACTAATGAGAGAGAGAGAGAGAGAGAGAGGAGAGAGAGAGAGAGAGAGCCTTACCTTACCTTATGCTATGTTTGGGTTCCCCCAGGTCCCTCAGTGTGAGGCACCTCGTATATCCATCAGAGTTTCTAATGCATCTTCCGGTGTATTTTGCATCTTCCAGAGAGAGAGAGAGAGAGAGAGAGAGAGAGAGAGCCTTACCCTACCTTATTCTATGTTTGGGTTCCCCCAGGTCCCTCAGTGTGAAGCACCTCGTATATCCACCAGAGTTTCTAATGCATCTTCCGGTGTATTTTGCATCTTCCAGAGAGAGAGAGAGAGAGAGAGAGAGAGAGAGAGATGGAGAGAGAGAGGAGGTTAAGCATTGAGTCTTGGAAAACTGTGAAAAAGAAAGTATTTCACCATTCATTTGTAGAAAAAAAAATATTGTCATTTGCTGTGACAAAAGTAAAAGTGCAGAGTGTTATATGTACAATAATTGTCATAGTGGAGAAGCGACTCGTGTCAAACAGCAAAATTCGGAACAAATAGGGTACAGGGCATTACTTGTGAACAAAGTACATCACATTACGTGTGATGGCATGAGAACAATGCGTTGGTTTTCATGAAACGAGCTGTAATCGCTTTAGTTCTTGACTGGGATTTAACTTGGGACTCTCGTTTGCAGAGAGAGAGAGAGAGAGAGAGAGAGAGAGAGAGAGAGAGAATAAAATCTATAATGTTGAGAAACAATTGGTAATCGTAGTGTTGTAATGTCACAAAAATTTTTTTATAAAAATTAAATATTGAAAATAAATTAATAATGATAGCGTACTATACCAAAAAAAAAAAATGATTAAAAAAGCAAATATTGGAAAAACGGTAAATTCTATATAAGAAATAATACTGAAAAATAATTGATAATGGTAGAGTGCTCTTCCAAAAACAATTTAAAACAAAATCAAATATTGAAAAACAATAAATAATGGTATCGTAATATTTAAAAAACGGTAAATTTTATTCTAAAAAAATGACATTTATAATACTGTACAATGTACTCTTCCGAAAACAATTAAAAAAATCAAATATTGAAAAACAATTGGTTATGGTATTGTACTATTTCAAAAAAAGTAAATTTTATCTAAAAAATACAAAACAAAGACAATTACAGTACTTAACTATTCCAAAAACTATAAATTTCACAAAACCTTCATACATTTCCGACCTATTGAAAAAACATTGGTTATGGTATTGTACTATTTAAAAAACGGTAAATTTTATCTAAAAAAAAATAAAGACAATTATAGTACTTAACTATTCCAAAAACTATAATTTCACAAAACCTCCATATATTTCCGACCTCAAAAATCCCCAGCTTTCCCTCGTAATCCAAAATATAGCTTGAATAACAAGAGACCACTCGCACGAATTATGCAACAAAGCCGAAGGGAAAGTAGTGATAAGAAAAGATGAGAAGAAGAGAGAAAATAATCACGACTTTATGCAAATGGGTCGGAAGTGAAGGCAAAACTCAAGTGAAAGGAAGTTCCTTCGTCAAGACCCTTGCAATGCCCAAATAAATGCAGCCATGCGTGGATCTTACAAATGCGTAAGCACTTGCAGGTACACGCTTTTTTTTTTTCTTTTTTTTGTCGTGAGCAGAAAAGAATTGCTGGGAGAGAAAATGCTAATAAGTCTGGCGTAAGAGAGATACGTGGGTGATATGAAGAATAACCTCTTGATAATTATAAGTTAAGGGGCATGCCTATATTGATAACTTCATTTTTCTCCATTCTCTCTCTCTCTCTCTCTCCTCTCTCTCTCTCTCTCTCTATCTGTGGAACCATGCCCATATTGATGACTACATTACTCTCTCTCTCTCTCTCTCTCTCTCTCTCTCTCTCTCCAAAAAATGGAGTCTTCCCAGATAGACTATAAAGTCTTTGAGACATTCAACATCCTTGAAACTTGTTGTAACTCTCTCTCTCTCTCTCTCTCTCCTCTCTCTCTCTCTCTCTCTCTCATCGAAATACCAATTCCTTAGAAGTAAGATTGCAAAAAAAGTCTCGTTTAACAATATTGTAATCCCGAGAAATAACTAAAGAAAGGCATTAATGAAATACATGCGTGAATTCAAGAGAAAATAGGAAATACATAACAATTGAAGGTAACTTGATATATCATAGAATGATAATATGGCTGCAGACACACACACACATACAGTATATATATATATAATATATATATATTCAGTATATGGTGTGTGTGCGCGTATACATGTATGTATGGGTGTGTCTGGGACCCAGGATAACAGGTGTGAAATAAGCAAGTAACCATAGGGCAATTACACCCAAACAAAAAGTCATTAATAACCTCGGAATAATTACTGTGAAATTCGCGCTAATTGGGAGCCCCTACGTGATCAGTACCAAAACAGTATGAGATGATTTGCCCGGGAAGGATGCAGACATTACTGGGAGGCTATATGAACAGGTACCTGTATCAAAAAAGGGGGGGGGGGGAATCTCTATTTCAGGCCTGCGCATCTCGAAATAATTTCACATCCGTATTCACGAAAGATTTCCCCGTTTATTAAAATTATATTCTTATTTTAATACTTAAAATAGACTTATTTCAAGGACATTTTAACGCTGATAACTGTATTTAGTTCATGTAATTTTTTATCTTTATTATCTATTCAATTGTTTTCAACATAACAGTATATGAGCTTTACATGATGTTTTACCAGTTTTCTTTCTTTCTTTCTTTTTATCTTACACACACACACATATATATATATATATATATATGTATATATATATATATATATATATACACACCGGGTATATATACATATACATATCACTACAAGAAACTACATTTACTCAACCATACGGCACTCAATCGACAGAGATTTTCTATACAACTACGAACACGTCCATTAAATCCGTTCCACAAAAACTAAAAACGCCTAATGGCCGATTTGCACCGACAACGACTCGCTGCTACCCTGTCACAAAACCCAAGACTACTATAATGGTCCTAATCTCGTCCGATACAAGAAAAAAAATCATTAATCGCTCTGTTATCGTGGACAGGTAATGCAGCACTCAAAGGTAATGGCTTGCTCCAATTAGGCCCCTATCTTACCTGATGGACAGCGAGGGATGTTCTGGAAAAAAAGTCTAACCAGAAAATGGAATTTAAGTATTTGGAAGCCCACCAGGACTTGTTATTTTTATTATTATTGTTACAAGCCAAACTAAAACCCTAGTTGGAAAAGCAGGATGCTATAAGCTTAAAGGTTCCAATCGTGAAAATTAGCCAATTATTATTATCATTATTATTATCATTATTTTCAATATTATTACTAAAAGTTAAGCTACAACTCTAGTTGGAAAAGCCGATGCTATAAGCCTAAAGGCTCCAACAGGGAAAAAAATAGCCCAATGAGGAAAGGAAACAAAAAATAAACTAAAAGAGAAGTAATGAATAGTCAAAATAAAATATTTCAAGAACAGTAATGTACTGTTTATCTCTCAGGAATGGATTTCTAACAGTATCTCCATCCTCCTTTCAGCACAAAAAGTCTATAAAAAGTCTATAAAAAGTTCCAAACTCTGACCTTTCTAACGGCTTTCAAAGTATCAAAGATAATGAAGACAAAAAGTATTTAGCAAAGGTCGTCATGCCCTCTGAAGCTCAGCTGGGTAGCTATTATTATTATTATTATTATCATTATTACTAGCCAAGCTACAACCCTCGTTGGAATAGCAAGATGCTATAAGCCCAAGGGCTCCAACAGGAAAAATAGCCCAGTGAGGAAACCAGTATTTAAATATTTAAAACAATTGCACTGTAACATATATAAATAAGAGGGTCTCTTTGTAGAGCACAGCTGAGTCAAAGGAAAGAGTACGGTATGTTAATATAACTGGAAGATGGTTTAAAAGATTTAAAGGGCTGTGGTAGCAGATCGCAAACATCTCTGCCTCGCAATCTGCTAGACCGGGGTTCAAGACCCGCTCAAGCTGGTTAGTTTCTTGTAGTATCTACAACCCTGACATTCTTGTAAGATAAGGATGTGGGGTTTTGGGGAAAGCATAGAAGTCTAACTACTGAGTCATCAGCAGCCATTGCCTGGCTTTCCCTGGTCATAACTTGAAGAGCGGGCTAGCTGTACTAGCCAGGAGGCTTAATATTAAATAATAAAATGTATAAAAACACGGCAAAATAAACTGGACATTAGTCTTTATATATATATATATATATATATATATATATATATATATATATATATATATATATATATATATATATATATATATAAAGAGAGAGCTTTCCTTAACAAGCAAAGTTCATTAACACAAGGCCATCAAAAGCTCATTTACAAAAAGGGCCAAAACTCTCACTCACTCGCACAATCACTCACTCTCTCCCAACCGCGAAATATTGCTGTTGTTAACCGCGTGTAACCGTTTCAACGGAAAACCAGTAACAAAGGCCTCTTAAGAACCCTTAGCGGGATATTAAGTCTCCCTGTAACAGGTAGTAGGCTGGCCAAGGCACCAGGCCCCCGTTGAGATACTACCTCCAGAGAGTTCTCTTGCTTGAAGGTACATTCGGGCACACTGTTCTATTAAGTTTCTTTTCCTCTTTTTTGTTAGAGTGTTTATAGTCTATAAAGGATATATCTATTCTTATGTTGTTACTGTTCTTAAAATATTTTATTTTTCCTTTATTTCCTTTCCTAACTGGGCTATTTTCCCTGTTGGGGCCCCTGGGCTTATAGCACCCTGCTTTTCCAACTTGGGTTGTAGCTTAGCAAGTAATAATAATAATAATAATAATAATAATAATAATAATAATAATGAGTCGAGTAGCTTAGAAAATGTAGTTAAAAGGAAAAAATCTCTTTGATTTTTAATACAGCTTTAATAAACACCAAAACCCCACAAATTGAATTAATGAATTTGCAATAGATAATGGATCGGATATTGCCACAGGCTTTGGAAAAATTAGGGTTGCATCATGGCCATATTGAGAGCAGGTCTAATAAAGGGGGGAGGGTATGGATGATAAAAGGATGGGTCTAAAACGAAAATTAGTAATGAACCAAGCTTTCAAAAGCACATTTAATGTTAAATTGAAAAAACGCAAATTTGGTAATAAAGAGATTTATAGGATAAATTTAATAGATGCTAAAACTATACTGGAATCAATTTAGATTTTTCTTTAATAATCACCCGTAAACAATATTTTTGCATTATGAAAAGGGAATTACATTTCCTAGTGTAATGCGATAAATTACTTTGTTATTACCACAGTTTATACGACACAAAACAACGAAGATCATCAATATCCTTGATAATCTAAAAGGAGGAGAGACAGGAAAGACAAATCAGTCTGTCAGAAGTAAAATGAACTAAACATTTCAATCCATACAAATCGCAAAAAAATTCTTACTAAGAATAAAAAACAAAACAAAAACTCAAAAAAATTTAAATGAAAATTTATTATTTATTTTAGAAATTGATAAGTACCGAGAACTAGCATTACATTAGGTATAAATCCAAGATTGCAGATCTCAAAGCTCTAAAAAATACCAATGAACATTTTTATTTCCTTTCAAAACTGAATAAGTACCGAGCACTAGCATTAGGCATAAGTCAAAGAACGCAGAATCAAATCTCAAAATGAAAATATTAATTGAGATTTTTATTTCCTTTCAAAAATGAATAAGTACCGAGAAGTAGCATTACGTATAAGGCCAAGAACGTAGAACTGCTTCTCTCATTCCAAGATAATACACTCCCTTTTTCCACCCACATGACAAAGTCGAGCTTGAGCGCACCTGAGTAGTACACATCGTGACAGGAAATGCCAGAACGCTGAAGATGCGCGCCTTGGTTTCCTCGCGGTTTTCTCAAGGCCTAGGGAAGTTGAGTCACTGAATAACAAATTACTTAAAGTTGAGGCCCTTGAGGATACAATTTTGGCGGGTTTGAGTCCAAGAATAAGAAGGGAGTAATGTCAGGATTATAAAGTTCGTTCGTAGATTTCTCTGGGGATTATCACTTCGTGTTGGTTCAAGGACACTTTACACAGGTTGTTGCTAACAGAGAAAACAGAGTCAAAATGTTAGTGAGCCTCCGCCAAGTAGACTACCTTACTAATCTAGTGTGGCTACAACTATATTCGAAAGATACAGGTCGGTAACAAGGAATATAACAGTGAAAATGTTATTCAACCTGCTGTAAGTAGACTACCTTGTCCAAGCTAATCTACCTCATACACCTGACAACACTGAGATTGCCAAACATTATTTCTTCACCAAAGGGGCTAACTACTGTACTGTAATTGTTCAGTAGTTACTTTTATCTTGGTAAGGGTAGAAGAGACTTTAGCTATTGTAAGCAGCTCTTCTCGGAGGACACTCCTAATTCAAACCATTGTTCTCTAGTCTTGGGTAGTGCCATAGTCTTTGTATCATGGTCTTCCACAGTCTTGGGTTAGAGTTCTCTTGCTTGAGGGTACACTCGGGCACACTATTCTATTTAATTTCTCTTCCTTTTGTTTTGTTAAATGTTTTATAGTTTATATGGGAAATATTTATTTGAATGATGTTACTATTTTATTTTTCCTTGTTTCCTTTCCTCACTGGGCTATTTTCCCTGTTGGAGCCCCTGGGCTTATG
The DNA here is from genome assembly GCF_036898095.1 of Palaemon carinicauda. Classification (NCBI taxonomy): domain Eukaryota; kingdom Metazoa; phylum Arthropoda; class Malacostraca; order Decapoda; family Palaemonidae; genus Palaemon; species Palaemon carinicauda. The sequence continues at coordinate 187,318,240 of NC_090728.1, read as the reverse complement.
GCATCCTGCTTTTCCAACTAGAGTTGTAGCTTAGCAAGTAATAATAATAATAATAATAATAATAATAATAATAATAATGATAGTGTAGCTACAGCTATATCTGTAAGCTACGATGGTGTAAAACGAATTCATTAACTACAAATATAGATATATAAGCCACAAGTCATATCATGTACAAGGAAATGAAGTCACAAAAGTGTTAAAATATATTAAAAAAAAAACAGTCTTATAATTAGGAATACTCTCTCTTAGTCAACACCTGATTACTCATGCCATACTCTTGGTGCATTGCAATGAGTACACGGTGGACCTTGATATTACAATTGGAAAGAATACTTAGTAATTCCTGTTTACAGGAACAGTTAAATAAAATGACTGAAAGGGGCTTCACGTATGGAGAGAGAGAGAGAGAGAGAGAGAGAGAGAGAGAGAGAGAGAGAGAGAGAGAGAGAGAGAGAGTCTATAGAACTAAAATGAAAACGTCCTCCTCCCAGGCAAAGTTAAAATACTAGATGCAAAGATTTCTCTGTGACGAATTTGTAATATTTATATACATATATTTTCAGCAAATAAATATAAATATCAGCATCGATTTCTAACTATTCAACAATGTTTGCACACAAATTTGCTGATTCTTCGTTTTACATTTCTGTGAAATGTCAGCTGACTTTGAAAGATAAAGAACTTGAAATGATAATCTTGGCCCGTTTATGTCCCCTCTTTCCCTCCTAACTGCGACTCCTTTATTCCCAAACACAATTCTATTTGTGGTTCTGAAACTCCCATTCTCAACCTCAGCCTGACTCTCCCCCCCCCCCCCCCCAACACTAACCCCCCCCCCTCCTCCCCGAAACCACCTCGTTAACCAGACTCGTTCCGAGAAGCGCCATTTGGGTCTAAACAAGCGTAAAAATTAATGTGCAAAAATAATAATGTTCCCTAGTCCAGCACATTAGCCGGATTGCAAGGGCACAAAGGAAGAAATAATGACACCCCGTTCGCCTGACAGTTATCCTATGCAATGCGAGAATTAACCTACATTGCAAATAGAAATCTCAATGGTGCATTTCAATGGAAAACATTTTTTTTTTTCCACTTTGCGCTTTGTATACCATCTCGCTAATGTAAGGTCGTTCGATTCGCGATGCAAAACTATTGCTAATGCATCGGAAACGTTTGAAAATGGATTTTTTTTTTTCAACTGCCGTGAAGATTATGTTGTCATTGTACATCAAAATAAGCGGGTTAATCTCCTACATCTTAAAAATAAACATTGTATATTAAAGCGAATATTTGGTGAAAAGCATTTTAAATGTGCCTGAGTGTCATCGGATAAAAAATATTACTCATAGAGAAAAGGAATTGTACCAACCGTGTGTCACACGATCGTACATAGTAACAACATTTCATTTTTTGTATATATTATGCTTGTGGCTTCGCTCTCCCCTCGCACTGATAGAGACCTGAAATAACATGTCTGTTTTTCTCACCGTTAACTGTTAACCAGTGCGGTGTCGGTTGAACATGAAATTGCCTATTATGTTTTTATGCCCTTTTTGCCTGGAGTTTATGTATACATAAACGAATGTTCTGTAATAAAGTTACTCAGTTGCTTTCATCCTGCCTTCTCACATCACAGCCTCTCTCGGCCCGTCAAAGAATCGAATTGCCGATAATAAGCTACTATTAGAACTTATGAACCAATTAATTAATAATCTCCCAAAGCAGCATAATATAAGATATAATTTCATATAAAATCATATCCTCATGCAGCTTAATTGACTTACTACTTCATTATTAATGTAAATAGAATTTAACAGAATCCATGAAAGGGATATTACATTAAACAAATAGCTATAAGGAAAAGACACAAAAATTCTGATAAATGTGTTCACCCTTAAGTATATCTTTAAATTGCAGTTTTTATATAAAAATATGATATCTTTAAATTGCAGTATTTATATAACACCATATGAAATGGAATATGAATATATCATAAGAAACTAATAATATTCGCCCTCATGTGACATAACTGAATCAAGAGCATACAGATCTATGAATTTGAGCTACACAAGCCGGTGTTGGTGGCCTGAGAGGACATTCGACTGAAGAACAAATATGCATTTAATACTCAAGTGATTAATTGTTCTGTTATTAGACATGTCCCTTTCAATTCTTTCGCGTAGTATTAATGATATAAATAACTAAATTAGAC
>NC_090728.1:187308525-187313525 GCF_036898095.1 Palaemon carinicauda | reverse complement strand
AAGAAATATTCAGTTCCGATAATAAATTTAAGGAGCTGGTAAATTGTCCCGCCAGTAATTTTCAATGTGTAATATTGTGTGGACATGAATATATATGCAATTAAATAGAAACTAATAATCAAACCCATCGGTCTGAATTCAAAATCAAAATCTAAAAGCAATAAAACCAGAAATAAAGTTCTATTGTGGTGGCCGATGCAGTAACGTCCCTGACTGGTGAACGCCAGACTGGGGTTCCAGTACCCCTCAAACTCGTTAGTTCCTTTGGTCGCTGTAACCTCACCATACTTGTGAGCTAAGGATGGCGGGTTTGGGGGAGCCTATAGGTCTATCTGCTTAGTCATCAGTAGCCATTGCCTTGTCCTCCCTGCTCCTAGCAAGTGGAAGGGGGGCTTGGGCGTTGATCATATGTATATATGGTCAGTCTCTAGGGCATTGTCCTGCTTCGAAGGGCAATGTTACTGTCCCTTTCCTCTGCCATTCATGAGTGGCCTTTAAATCTTTAAACTACTGACATAATTCTGAAGCAAAAAATGATTACCATCACATTATTATTATTATTATTATTATTATTATTAATTGCTAAACTATAACCCTAGTTGGAAACGAGCGGGATACTATAAGCCTAGGGGCTTCAACAGGGAAAATTGCTCAGTGAGGAAAGGAAACAAAGAAAAATTAAAAAATTAAAGAAGAGCAAAAAGATTAAAATAAATAACTCCTATATAAACTATAAAAACTTTAAAAAACCAAGAGGAAGAGAAATAAGATAGAATAGTGCGCCAAAGTGTACCCTCAAGCAAAAGAACTCTAACCCAAAAGACAGTGGAAGACCATGGTACAGAGGCTATCACACTACCCAAGATTAGAGAACAATGGTTTGATTTTGGAGTATCCTTCTCCTAGAAGAGCTGCTTACCATAGCTAAAGTGTCTCTTCTACCCTTACAAAGAGGAAAGTGGCCACTGGAAAATTACAGTGCAGTAAGAAGAATACGCTGACTTGATATGTTTTCATCAAACACAAAGTCTAAAACTATCGTCATCTTGCGCAACCCTTCTCTAAAAAAAGGGCTTTTAATCCTCATTGTCCATTTTTCTTCACTTCAATCTTATCGTCATTTCTTTTCTAGTTTAATCTTAATCCTTTCAACCACGTCCTCAACTCCCTGACCATTCTCAATTTGCAACCGGTCTTAGGTCTCTCTCTCTCTCTCTCTCTCTCTCTCTCTCTCTCTCTCTCTCTCTCTCTCTCTCATTAACAAATGGTAAGCATTGTCTTCAGATGAAGAGATTATATAAATAGTTTGTAAAATTGGATTTTCAATATAAATTGTCTTAGCTACAATCTCTCTCTCTCTCTCTCTCTCTCTCTCTCTCACACTCTCTCTCTCTCTCTCTCTCTCTCTCTCTCTCTCTCTCTCTCTCTCTCATTAACAAATGATAAGCATTGTCTTAAGATGAAGAGATTATATAAATAGCTTGTAAATTGGAATTTCAATATAAAGCGTCTTCAGCCACAATATCTCTCTCTCTCTCTCTCTCTCTCCTCTCTCTCTCTCTCTCTCTCTCTCTCTCTCTCTCACGAATAAAAAATACAATTGATGTTTTACGGCTAAGAGGCAATAGAAACTGAATATAAAATAGATTTTCAAACCCAAGGTATTATACAATCATGGAAATTTTCTCTCTCTCTCTCTCTCTCTCTCTCTCTCTCTCTCTCTCTCTCTCTCTCTCTCAACGTCCGGCCGGTGGCGGTAGATGGCGCTGGATGTCGCTCTATGGAAATCCGTTACAAAAGTTGAAAACCGGTTTTTCTTCCCCCGACCAACTTTGGCCAAATCACCTGATGCAAGAGTGCGTGCGTGCGTGTGTGTGTGCGCCTGCGTACAGAAGAGAAGTGTGCGCGTTTGTAGCCCAATTTTCAATGGGCATCACCTCCAACAGACAGTACATTGAAGATTACTAAAAGATATGGATTTCATAAGTAACAACTTATAATTATTATTATTTTTATTATTATTATTATTATTATTATTATTATTATTATTTGCTAAGCTACAACCTTAGTTGGAAAAGCAGGATGCTATAAGCCCAAGGGCTCCAACAGGGAAAATAGGACAGTGAGGAGAGGAAATAAAGAAATAAACTATATGAGAAGTAATGAACAATCAAAATAAAACATTTTAAGAACACTAACAACATTAAAACAGATCTTTCATATATAAATTATACAAAGCGACATGCCAGTCTGTTCAACATAAAAACATATGCTGCAAGTTTGAACTTTTGAAGTCCTATCGATTCTCCATAATTAACTCACGAAAATAATAAAAAAATAATTACATGATTATAATTGTATACGTTAATTACAATCAACAAACAATGTAAACAAGTGCTTGAGTTAAATTAAAAGTCTATAACCAAACGAGCACTACGTTAAGGTCATCGTCAATGAGGAATAAGACACGGTACAGTCAAGGTATATTTACACCAGGTGGAATATTCGCAAGGCTGAGCAGATGTTGGATCCTACGCCTACCGCATAATGAAATCGCAAGGGTTTTTGTTTAGTTTATAACCAAAGGATTGAAAATTTGCAGAACATAATGTGACAGTCCTTGGCATAGAATGCAATAAATAATTTATTTTAAGTAATTATTATTTGCTTGTAATTCAGCCTAACTCCGTAAGATTTAAATGAAGATTTCGAGTATTAAGTATTCTCTCTCTCTCTCTCTCTCTCTCTCTCTCTCTCCTCTCTCTCTCTCTCTCTCTCTCTCTCTCTCTCTCTCTCTCTCTTTAAATATATATATATGTGTGTGTGTGTGTAGGTATATTATACACAATACATATACATATGTGTGTGTTTATATGTAGATATATTATACACAATACATATACATTCATATATATATATATATATATATATATATGTGTGTGTGTGTGTGTGTGTGTGTGTATCCACAGCTGTTCAACATTAAACCCATCCACAACGTAGCAATATATACAAATAAATAACGAGAACAAATAACCTTCTTTATATATCCCCCGTCAAATCATGCAAGTTCTCACGGGGACGGATTCAACCTAACCAGATGCGACATCAAAAGGTAATAAAGGACAATTAGACGACTTCCGGTAAGCCATATAAACCTCAAAAAAAAAAAAAAAAAAAAAAAAAAAAAAGGTTCCAACCGTCTCGTAAGGTCTGTCTGAAAGGGTTAGAGTAAGGAGTTATTACCCTCTTTTGTCATAGTTACGCATTAAGGTACAGAAGTTATGTATTGTGATAGTCATGATTATATTTATGAGGTTGCTGCTGCTGCTGCTGCTGCTGCTGCTGCTGCTGCTGCTACTACTACTACTACTACTACTACTAATAATAATAATAATAATAATAATAATAATAATAGCTGGGTGGGACTCTACCGAAACATTACTAATAATATTGTCGTCAACCAACCTTAATAATAATAATAATAATAATAATAATAATAATAATAATAATAGCTGGGTGGGACTCTACCGAAACATTACTAATAATATTGTCGTCAACCAACCTTAATAATAATAATAACAATAATAATAATAGCTGGGTGGAACTCTACCGAAATATTACTAATAATATTGTCGTCATCCAGCCCCTGGTTCTTCACACGAGCATGCACAATGAAATCCACATTCCTAGCTTCGAAATGATACGTAACGTCCTTAAAACTGGGACTCATCCTTTCTTATATTAGCATAATTTTTTAATATTCATCATCGTCATCATCATTTCCTGCTACGCCTACTGACGCAAAGGGCCTCGGTTAGATTTCGCCAGTCGTCTCTATCTTGAGATTTTTAAATCAATACTTATCCATTCATCATCTCCTACTTCGCTCTTCATAGTCCTCAGCCATGTAGGCTTGGGTCTTCCAACTCTTCTAGTGCCTTGTGCAACCTAGTTGAAAGTTTGGTGAACTAATCTCTCTTGGGGAGTGTGAAGATCTTGCCCAAACCATCTCCATCTACCCCTCACCATGATCTCATCTACATATGGCATTCGAGTAATCTCTCTTATAATTTCATTTCTAATCCTGTTTTGCCATTTAACTATTTACAGATATTAATTTATTTTTACTGCCAACATCAGTAAAAAATAGAAGCATATAGAAAGATAGAGTTCGAGCTTGTTATTATTGCAATATTTAAAATAATTATCATTAATTTTGAATAATGAAAATTATTCTGGAATCGTTTTAATCTTTATAGAGATTGTGCAGTGAGTATATTTTATGTTGTAGCCAGTGATTTTAGCCTTCTGGAAGCGTTATGAACATTGGAAAGCCATAATAATAATAATAATAATAATAATAATAATAATAATAATAATAATAATAAAAATGTTAGTCATACAAACTTTTTTCTAAATCATAATCCTTTAAGAAGATTATCCTTCACCCCTTTATCCTCAACCACCTAAAAATAAAGGTTGCTGAATATCCTTTATCCTTAATAACCTACAATCCAAAACGAACAATTGCAAGAGCCCGTGCTTGGCCGCAAGGGCTAGACAATCTACTAAAAAAGTAGTGGCCGAAATTAACTCCTAATTTTGCTCCTTTTCGTCTCTTTTCAGCGATAATCTTGAATGCAAGTCTCTAAACAAAAAAAAAAAAAAAAAAAAAATCAGCTCCATTCAAGAAGAAGCGTAAAATGAACTAAGTTTTCAATAAACTTGACGAACAATGAATTATACATACAATAAACTTGGCGCACAATAAACTTAGCGTAAAATGAACTATGCGTGCAATCGACTATGCGTGCAATGAACTATGCATGCAATGAACTAAACGTACAATGAACTAAACGTATAATAAACTTAGCGTACAATAAATTATACGTGCAATGAACTATGTGTGCAATGCACTATGCGTACAATGAACTTAGCGTACTATAAACTAAGCGTAGAATAAACTAAACGCAAAACGGCCCAACTTCGCAATCAGATTA
>NC_090728.1:187285493-187302993 GCF_036898095.1 Palaemon carinicauda | reverse complement strand
CATAACATCACCGAAACTGCAATAATTACAGGAAAAATACAATAGAGTACGGCGGGGATTACAAAAGAAGAGAAAAGGCCCCCCCCCCCCTCCCACTCTCCTACTGGTTGCAATTGAAACAATTAAGTCATTCACGAACGTTCTTCCCTGTCTGTCACGACATGGAGCCGTTTTTACGTGAACTTGAAATTAGTTGACTTTACACTTTTACCTTTCGTTCTAGGGCTTGTAATAGTGTTCATTTATGCTTATCAATTAATTTATCTTCAATATCATAAGTTGGAACAAATATATATATATATATATATATATATGTGTGTGTGTGTGTATACATATATATACACACAAATATATACAAATACAAACACACACACACACATATATATATATATTTACATATATATATATATATATATATATTTACATATATATATATATATATATATATACATATATATATACATGTATATAAATATCCTATTTAAAAAATCAAGAAAGGCTACTGAAGACCTACATATGAAACATATCAAAATTGCCCTAACACTTCGCCCCCGCACCCCCCCCCCCCCAAAAAAAAAAAAACAGCGATAAATGAAAAAAGACTACCACAAATGAGAGAACAATTTATAACAACTTCATAGAATGATAAAAAATAATTATATTCCAATCACTTGAATATGTTTCCATCCAAAGAAAACAAACAAACATATCTCATTCATCTTCCACGTCCGCAGAGATGACAATACAACAATGCTTAATAACTTCAGAGCCTCGGTTACTGGTATTAAAAAAGCACAAGTCAGTCAGTACCGTCTCTGTAGGAAAAAATGCAAGCCTTCCGTGTCTACAAACCAACATGGCCAAGCACCCACATACGAACGAACGCACGCACAGACCAGCAAATACTAAGACACACGGCAGCTGACCTTATGAACGGGGCCGGAAGGCAAACCCTTAAAAGAATATGAGAGAGAGAGAGAGAGAGAGAGAGAGAGAGAGAGAGAGAGGCTATCCATGTTTTTTTCCTTTTTTTATTTCTGCACACCATTAAAATAAAGAGAGAGATAGAGTTACCTATGTTAATTCCCTTTATTTATTTTTTCCACACCGTTAAAAGAGAGAGAGAGAGAGAGAGAGAGAGAGAGAAAGAGAGAGAGAGAGAGTTACCCATGCTATTTTCCTCTATTTATTTATTTTAGCACCCCATTATAAGAATATGAGAGAGAGAGAGAGAGAGAGAGAGAGAGAGAGAGAGAGAGAGGGAGGTGTTAACCATGCTTTTTTCCTTTTTAGCTTTTCTTTTTTAGCTTCATTTAGGAAGGTATGCGAGGGAGAACGAGATGGCGTATATGATCTCCCTCAAGGCGGTAGCATGAACCCCAGACTCAGCGAGTCAGCATAGCAAGATCTTCGGGAAGATGATGCTGCAGCTACTACTGGTTGAACTCTCTCTCTCTCTCTCTCTCTCTCTCTCTCTCTCTCCCAAGAGATGGAATTATGATCGACCAGATAGAATATAACATCAATACTTAATGTAGAATCATAGCAAATATCATAAAAAAAACTACATTAAAAATAAACAAAATATAGAATTCCATCAAAATAAGGGATTGGTTGCCCTAAGATAGGACTTCGATATATTCAATAACAAATAATTACAAAATTTTAATTAAAATCATAAAAACTTAATTGCATTAAAACTCAAAACAAAATAGAGAAATCCATTAAAATAGGGACTTTTTTTAAGAGAATCATAGAAAATTAAATTGATAACTTTGGGAAAGTACGTGCATTTCAAAACACTTACCAGTATTATAACAAATAACAAATACAAGTTCCTTATAAAGAAAGAATTAATTGAAAGTAAATGTCGAAACCTTGAACATAAAAACTGAACAGAACAAATCCATAATAATACAATTTATCGAAAATATTTTCTCAAATAAAAAAAAGGGACAAAACCTCTAACAAAAACTGAACAGACCAAATCCATAGGAAATAAAATTTATCTAAATCGATAATTTTTCAAAAAGAAAATAGAATAAAAAAAAATAAAAAGAAATAATAAAAAAGTGCGAAACCTTGAACACACAAACCCAAGATGGAACAAAAGTTACCAAACCATAGCAAATACAATAATAACCTGAAACCGTGATAAGATCAACGACAAAGAATATGGTCACTTGTGAAATTTTATAAAAAAAAAAGTCCTTTCCGCGATAGGGATCTTAAAAACAGCGTTATCCGTCAGGTAAAGAGGCTGCGGCCAAGACACCAGATGAGATTAAACTCCTTCAGAGATGTATGATTTTTATATTAATATTCATAAAACTAAATCATGTTTATATTATACTTGTTTAAAATTAGGTTGACGAGAGGTTGAATAAGAAAAGAGGAGAGAAATAAATGCTACTGAGAGTGTTGCCAGATGCATAAGCGAAGCAGACCTCGGTAAACAAACCTATTAAAAAAAATGAGCTAAAGTTTTAAAAGTAAAAATAAACAAATATAAATTAATAAAAGCGCCATTCACGACCATTAGAACTAAAAGAGTATTAAACACTAACGAATAAAAATATTCCATACCTAAACATCGAAAAGAAACACAACTGTGCAAATATACCTTTACACCTGATCGATACATAACAACAGGTGTGAGGTGATAGCACCGAACGCAAGGAGGGGACATCTACTAAGAATCCAAAACAACAGGTGTGTCCACCAACGAGGTGCAAGTTCGGGGGGAGCAGGTACCTGCCAAGCATAAGTACTGGAGAGAGAGAGAGAGAGAGAGAGAGAGAGAGATGGGTATCCAGGATCCGGGGAGATAGATAAGTACTCTGTGGAGAGAAACGGGATACTGAAGGGATTCTGAGAGAGAGAGAGAGAGAGAGAGAGAGAGAGAGAGATATGTACTCTGAGGAGAGAAGCGGGATACTGGAGTGGAAGGGATTCTGCGAGAGAGAGAGAGAGAGAGAGAGAGAGAGAGGGAGGATAAGGGAAACTGCAGTAGTAATTTGTGGGTAGTTACGTCCAAGTAATGACTCCCAGACAACAGCTGCTTCGAGTACAGAAGGCCACTCAAAAAACAAGCATATCCGACAGAAAACTTTACTTTTACTTTGAGTTCCCTTTTTCCGTTCCCTCCGCACCTTTTCACGCAACAGGTGAACGGAAGCTTTTACCTTCCATTTCTGGGGCTACCTGTTCAATCATCAGCAGCCATTTCCTGGTCCTCCCTGCTCCTTGCATGGGTGGAGAGGGGGCTTGGGCGCTGATCATATATATGGTAAGTTTCCAGGGCATTGTCCTGCTTTTTGAGGCAATGCCACAGTCCCTTGCCTCTGCCATTCATGAGAGGCCTTTAAACCAGCTAATTGTTAGGTAATATAGAAGACTTCATATTTCTCAGTTTGTCAGTTAATGATAAAACTATGTTTTTCTTTCATCAAAATAAATCAAAACATTACGTTTATGTGTATCATAATACCAAGATTATGGTTTTGGACCAACCTTTTATTTATGTAAATACAGAAATAAATGTTACAGTCTTATAGATTACATATTCAAAATGGGCCTACGCCGTATAATTCTTACAAATATTTTCGCATGAAAGTGTAAATGACAAATAAATTTACTTGCAAACCAAGCGGTTCATAAAATCTTTTAAGGCAAAATCAATCTTTTTACATTTTATTTACTCTCTCTCTCTCTCTCTCTCTCTCTCTCTCTCTCTCTCTTTCTCTCTTGAATAACGAGACTTATGAATCAAATCCTCTCGAAATATAAACGAGAAATCAATAAAAATTATCAAAACAATATATCTAATTTCAAAACTGATAATTATCAATTATTAAAATTGGGGCCAGTTTCAAAACAAGAAAATCTAAAATATATCCGATTTCAAAACTCGCAAACAAACTCAACAGTACTTTTAAAGAAACAAATAAAAACAATGACATCCTGGCAGAGAATAGATATAGCCTTTAGTCCCCAACGCATTAGTCCAAAATTGCTGTGTTGTAAAGTCGTCGTAACACGAGGACATTGTAAATTCGTCGCAACACGAGGACATTACTAGTGATTCCTTCCAAGCAAGGCCAATGACATGATCCAATTATGAGTAAGGATGGATGGAACTCAGACCCCGAAAAAGTCGTAGAATCCACAAGCATCCATGTGTAATAATACATACTGGTACATTATAAATATCATGTAACTACATTACGCGCTCAAGCAAGGCCAATGACATGATCCAATTATGAGTAAGGATGGGTGGAATTCAGACCCCGAAAAGGTCCTAGAATCCACAGGCTTTCGTGTGTAATATTACATACATTATAAATATCATGTAACTACATTACGTGCTGTGTCATGTATCCATTATACATTCTCCACTTATATAAATACGCATCTACTTAGATGACATACTGTATATCTACTTTTATTGCATGTCATAGATCTAACTACTTATTACCTCAGCCAGACAATTCTATTCGTAGAGTAATGAAACGTGCAAGGATTAACTGTTGTGTAAAAAGCGGGAAATGATTAAATTTTGGAAGGTCAAGAACAAATGTCAAGATCACGGTCAAGCAAAATGTCCAATACACGAAATCAGCCATATGTTTGGAAATCGTTGTCAAAGAGACTTCAAACTTGCTTCATATTTGAGTGTATGAAAATTCATCCCGACTAATACATGTTAATGTCAGAGGTCAAGGTCAAGATCGAGCAAGAGGTCGAGAAATTAGATGCCACGGCTGAGGTAAGTACTCTACTGAGTGCCCCTCTAGTCTGACTAATAAGATTATAAACCTACCTATCCGATACTAATTAACTCTCATATGCTTACATATATACATGTCTCACACATGGACATCTACCTGTCATATATCCGGATGAATTTACCTTTTATACTCTTAAACTACCTACAAGATATCTCTGCTCTTAACTAATCCCAGTCATCAAATATTATTATTATTATTATTATTATTATATGATAACCTACAACCCTATTTAGAAAAGCAGGATGCTATAAGCCCAGGGCCCCAACAGAGAAAACACCCCAGAGAAGAAAGGAAATAAGGAAAAATAAAATATTTTAAGAACAGTACCAACATTTAAATATTTCCTTTATAAACTATAAAAATTTAACAAAAGAGAAAGAGAAATAAGATAGAACAGTGTGCACGAGTGTACCCTCAAGCAAGAGAACTCTAACCCAAGACAGTGGAAGGCCATGGTACGGAGGCTAAGGCACTACCCAAGACTAGAGAACAATGGTTTAATTTTGGAGTGTCCTTCTAGAAGAGCTGCTTGCCATAGCTAAAGAATCTCATCTAACCTTATCAAGAAAGTAGCAACTGAATGAGTAAAGCCTTTGATCACCCTTTACATTGTGTTCCCATCAAGCTTTGAAGAGAACACTCGAGAATAACAATAAACTCATCAATAGCACATCGAATACCCATAAAAAAACTACTCATTTCTATTATTACGTCACGTCTGTATGATCACGTCGTAAAACGCCTATTAACTCAAAGCTCCCCCTCTCTCTCTCTCTCTCTCCCTCAATCCATTCCACGATGACCTTTTACCCATAATGTCAATTAGGGCAACAACTTCCACGGACTGACCCTATACTTTGACCAGGGAGGGTCACGACTTTACTCGCCTCCCTGCCGTAACTAATAATACGTAGTTCCCACTCCGGCTTTTCATTGACAACTCAACTCGTAGGCGGCCTGGGTGGTCAATAAGGGTAAAAAACGATGGAGAGAGAGAGAGAGAGAGAGAGAGAGAGAGAGAGAGAGAGAGAATTACCTCTTTAAAAGGATTCGACATTGGCTTTAATGGTTACCGTAACTTTACAATATTGTAATAAATCAATTAACAAGACACACAAATATATATATATATATATATATATATATAAAGATAGATAGATAGATAGAGAGAGAGAGAGAGAGAGAGAGAGAGAGTGTTTCTCTTATAAAGGATTTGACTTCGATTACAATGACTATCGTAACTTCAAATACAAAAAACAAACAAACTCCAACTACTATTGAGAGAGAGAGAGAGAGAGAGAGAGAGAGAGAGGAGAAATCCACATAATTCTAGACCCTATTCAAAAGGATATGAGAACTGCAGTGCATAATGACATGAAACTGCATTGCAATTTAAGACCCTTCCAGGTAATCCCAGTCACTCACCTGGGACCACACCCATCACTACTTTGAAGCTAAAGACATCTTTCATCCGGCTAAACTTACCTGAAAGAAACGAAAAAAATATAACAATATCTACGACAATAGACTTATAAATAGTTCCCACATCCCCGTCCACTTCAATAACCACTACATTCAATTAATTACTTTATGCTGAATCTTCAATAACCACTACATTCACTTAATTACTTTATACTGAATCTTCAATAACCACTACATTCAGTTAATTACTTTATACTGAATCTTCAATAACCACTACATTCAGTTAATTACTTTATACTGAATCTTCAATAACCATTACATTCAGTAATTACTTTATACTGAATCTTCAATAACCACTACATTCAGTTAATTACTTTATACTGAATCTTCAATAACCAGTACATTCAGTTAATTACTTTATACTGAATCTTCAATAACCACTACATTCAGTTAATTACTTTATACTGAATCTTCAATAACCACTACATTCAGTTAATTACTTTATGCTGAATCTTCAATAACCACTACATTCAGTTAATTACTTTATGCTGAATCTTCAATAACCACTACATTCAGTTAATTACTTTATACTGAATCTTCAATAACCACTACATTTAGTTAATTCTTTATACTGAATCTTCAATAACCACTACATTCAGTTAATTACTTTATACTGAATCTTCAATAACCACTACATTCAGTTAATTCTTTATACTGAATCTTCAATAACCACTACATTCAGTTAATTACTTTATACTGAATCTTCACCTAACCAACGATATTAGATTGATTTATGATTTTGGGCTACATGGCAGTGTGCTGGGGCCTGTAAGACCATTCAGCACACTGGAGGAAGAACCTTACAGTTACACTATGTACAAGTTAGAAAAGTTGGACAGCAAATTGGAGGACAGGAAGCGAGAACGAAAGCAAAAGTAGAAGGATATAAAGCAAGTTAGGGTTGTGGTAGCCTCTTGGAAACGTCCCTGTCTGGCTATCTGTTGGACGGGTGTTCGAGTACCACTTAAGCTCAATAGATTCTAGTAGCGTCTACAATATCACCATCCTTGTGAGCTAGGGATGGAAGGATTTGAGGGAACGTATAAATCTACCTGCTGAGTCATCAGCACCCATTGCCTGGTCCTCCATGGTCATACCTTGATGGAAAGGGGGGGGGGGGCCATGGGCACTGATCCGGTGCGTAAGTGGCCAGTATCCAAGACATTGTCTTATCCTTTGCTTCTCCCATTCATGAGGACCTTTAAACCTTGAATTACAGCTAGGGACCAAAGGAACATAGCCAAAATCCTTAATTAATACCTACAGTACACCACTTGATGTGTACTGTTGGCAATGCTAACCCCAAGGAATTTGCTTCTCATAAGACAAAACAATAGTTGAACTAACTAAATACTGACAACTGATTACCCAAACTTATTTCACTGATAATGATAAAAAAATGCAGAACGATCCAAAAAAGGAAAAGAGTTCCAACAATATATGTTTGCATTTGTTCACAAACCCAAAGATTGGAGTTTAAAAATAAAATCAGCGACTAACATTTACTTTTAACTACCATTTTTTTCTTTAATCTAATTAACAACTCGTACAATAAGAGCAACAATAATCAGCGCTTTGAAGAGTCCAACACAGGCAGATCAAAGGACGCATCTCCGGTTTGTTCGTATTATACCGATACGCCCACCAGAGTCAGTGAATAACGTAGTTGTCCTTACAAGCAAAATGGGGTCAATCAATTGATGCTGTGCCGAGATCAACTTATGAGAGGAAAACAACGAACTGATTCTGGCAGTAATTTTAATCTTCTGGAAGCATTTTAAACGTAATAGATGTCTGAGCAAAGATCTGGCAATAATTTTAGTCTTTCGGGAGCCTTTTAAACGTTAGAGATGCATTCCAATAGAATTTTCTCTGAAGAAGCGGTATGTCGACTTAAGTTTCTTCTCTTTCGTGTCTGGGCTACAAAAGGGGATTAAGTGTAACCTGTCGCATCATCTACTCTTCCTCCTTTAATTCTTCAAGTCAAATCTAGGAGAGATAGGCTATATATAGGTCAGTATGTAATGTAATGCAGGACAAGGGTGAAAACAACTTAAAAATCTGATAAAAATAGATATTATAAACTCACCCTCAATATAGCCAAAGTCCTGTCATATCCATCAATTCAATTATGCAGTTATTCATATAAAGAATTCTTACTATATTCTTTTTTTTTTCTTTTATTATGAAAATACAATTACATTTTCTTAACATACATTTTTTTCCTTTTATAAAGAAATATTTCCTTAACAAATTATATTTTACATTTTTGTATATACATTATAACATCTAATATATGATAAAATTACATTTTTATTTCATTATTTTTCTAAATATGTTTTTAAGTTAGAAACATACTGATTTGTGAAAATATTTTTAACATGATTCTTATATCCAATAATATTGACATTAAATGTATTTAACAGTTTAATCTTTATACATTTAATAATTTGCTGTTCAGCACTTATTACCAATTGTTTTGCCATCCAGATATTTGAAATAAAATCTGCTATTATTACCATTGCTGTATTTTCATCTCTTTTGAGTTAGCTTCAAAATCTAGCTTTATAATCCTTAACCTGTTATTAGTTTTCAATTTACAACATTTTCTAAGCAATTCGAATACCCAGGAATATATTCTTAATCTTTCTGTAAGATACTTCCCCTATCAAAGCCATTAGGGTTAAAGTATTTTGCTTTTCCAATTAAGGTTGCACCTTGTGGTAGCTTAGGTGATATTGCCGACGACTCGAACTCGATAGGTCTCGAGTTACTCTCTCAACATGTTAGATGAATTTCAGAAACCCATAAATCAACCCGGCGAGTCATAAGCTGCCATTCCCTGGTCCTCCCTGGTCCCAGCTAGGGGACCATATCTCCCTAGCCCAACGACCTGTCCCTTGCCTCTGCTACTCGTGAGCGACATTTTAAAACCTATAACAATAAAAAGAATATAGTAAAAGCAAATGGGGAGAGAGAGAGAGAGAGAGAGAGAGGAGAGGAGAGAGAGAGGAGAGAAGGAGAGAGAGAGAGAGAGAGAGAGAGAGAGAATGTGCAAGTAGAAACCACCAGAGCGAGACAAAGATAAATATTTGATAAAGAACGTAGCCACACCCGTGTCAATATTGGCCCTCAGCACCTGACAGGCTTGGGCAATACTGTAAACCAAAGCGATGCATAGGTAGGAAAGGAAGAGGGGATTGAAAATAAGCTCAAGAGAATTTCCTCAATAATAATAAAAAAGGTTTTGTCTTGAAATTGTGTATTTGACAGAGGCAAGATTATCAAAATTTGTTTATTAAGGTGAAAGAAAAAAAAATAATAATAATAACAACAACAACAACAACAACAATAATAATAATAATAATAATAACAATTAGAAGAAGAAGAAGAAGAAGAAGAAGAAGGGATTGAAAATTTAGCCTTGAAATTCTAAATATAGCAGAGAAGAAATTCAAGTTTCATAAGAAATTTTAAAACATTTCTCAGAAAAAAAAATAATCCAAATTTACCTCAATAAAAATAAATAAAATCAACCTAGCAATGTTAAAAAAAAGGAAAAAAATTAGGCAAAAATTTTCTTGATATAAATACAGGTGAGATATAAAAAAAAAAATTTAATTAGGATATTTTAAAAACATTTTAGGGTATAATATGAATAAAAACTGCAGCGAAAGAAGAATTTTGACCAGTATCGTGAACATATCAATTGTCCTTTAAATCTTCTGCATATAAAGTATTTAAATTCAAGAATCCTTCAGTTCTCGCGATAAAAAGACTAACTTTGAATGATCTTCCATAAAAGCAGTTCAGTTAGTCTGAACGATTCTAAAATTCAGACAAAACATTGATACATAACAAAAGGATTGTATGCATATCTATTTGTATACATATGATTATGTATATGTATGCGTACATTTTGTATATCTATATCCATATTTACTTTATTTTTTATTTTTACTTAATTGATGATATTATTTTGTTGTATTATTGCCCGAAGAGCTCTGCTCCACATGGGCTTGGACTGAGTCTTTTTTTCTTTTTGTAAATCTTTGAATGTAAATATTTTTTTTGTCCAATAAACATTATTATTATTATTATTATTATATATAGAGTTTTCGCCAGTCGTCTCTATCTTGAGCTTTTATTTCAATACTTCTCCATTCAGCATCTCCTACTTCACGTTCATATTCCTCAGCCATGTAGGTGTGGGTTTTCCAACTCTTCTAGTGCCTTGTGGAGCCCAGTTGAAAGTTTGGTCAACTAATCTCTCTTTAAGAGTGCGAAGTGCATACCCAAACCATCTCCATCTACCCCTCACCATGATCTCATCCACATATGGCACTCGAGTTATCTCCCTTGTAGTTTCATTTCTAATCATATCCTGCCATTTAACTCCCAATATCCTTCTGAGGGATTTGTTCTCAAATCTACTAAATCTGTTTAAAGAGATAGTTTTATTGTCACACCATTTACGAAAAAATAATTTGCAACTTAGACAAACTCCTTTAAAAATGTCTTCCTTTGCCCTTAACATCCATCCCGAATGACTTCCTTAACGCCAACATTCGAATCTCCTTGAAACTCCCGAAGAAGCATCGAACTGCTTGAAGCCTAATTAGAGAAAATTAGTACGAGCCAGACAGGGCGGGGGCCAAACGTGTTTAGGCTGTAGATAAGCGAAGATAACACCGCATTTAGAAGACTGTCTCGTCCATTAACGGTTTAAACATGGGGGTGGGGGTGGAGGGGTACGAGTGGGGGAGGGGAAAATACATTATAAAGGTGACCCAAAGGAGGTCAAAACCAGAAAAAAAGGTAGTAGAATAAGAACTGTCAACACAATGAATCAATGCAATTTATAAATAACTAAAATGAATAAATCAACAAGTATATAAATATGGAATATTAATACGTTTTTTGGTCATATGCAACGTTACTAGTTTCTCATTTCCTATTATGGAATATCGAATTATCGTCCTTAGTTATTATAGGTTGTCCTATGAGATCATAATCGACTAGCTTCAGAGAAAATAAGATCGGGACCGAAGCTTGCATATATATATATATATATTATATATATATATATATATATATATATATATATATATATATATATATATATATATATATATTATATATATACGTGTGCGTGTTTTTATGTATATACTGTTAAGATGAATGTTATTGTCATCAGGAAATGGAAGGGGTGTGAAAACGAGGGGAAACAACGGATTGTTAAAATGTTATGAATGTAAGTGAATAGATGTTTCAGATGTTGTTTACGTAGAAAGAATGGAGGAAGAAATATTGGAGAATCAGGTGTAAAGATGAAAAACTGTCGGATAAACGGATCCTCAAGTGTTATAGAAATGAAGTACCAAGCAGAGATAAAATAATTGCAAGAAGGAACTGAATATCGCAGTCTCTTTTGGTAGGAGAAAGTTAATTTTGTTCGTTTGTTTGCAGATTTGGGGGTTATATGACCAAGCGACTAGACCGGGGAAAGACCATTCAGTGAGGATAAGATACATGACTAAAATTCCACAATTGCATCATAAAGGAAAAGCGAAGTAAAAAGTTAAAAAGTGGGTGCATCTAGTCGTAAAAGGTTAAAAAGTGGGGTTCATCTATAGTCATAAGAAACTCTACCAATAAAGCAAGTAATGCCTACAGTGTACACCATGAGGTGCACTGACGGGCACTACCCCACCCCCACATCCCTTATGGAAGTTTTCTACACTCGGGATCATCCTTGATACTGCCCGATAAGGTGTAAACGAGACAGTAACTATTATCCAGTGTTTTCTCTTGAGCCATCCCTGATTATTAGAAACGGGTTATAGTCGATCCCTTACGGTGCATATATAATGGAAGTTTTTACACTCGGGATTCATCCTTGATACTGCTAATAACGTGTGAATGAGACAATAACTGTTATCTAGTGTTTTATCTGGAGCCATCCCTGATTACTAAGAAATGGTTTATAATCGATCCCTTACGGTGCATATATAATGGAAGTTTTCTATACTCAGGGTTCATCCTTGATACTGTTGAAAACGCGTGAATGAGACAGTAACTGTTATCTAATGTTTTCTCTGGAGCCATCCCTGATTATTAGAAACTGGTTATAGTCGATCCCTTACGGTGCATATATTATGGAAATTTTCTATACTCAGGGTTCATCCTTGATACTGCTGATAACGTGTGAATGAGACAGTAACTGTTATCTAATGTTTACTCTGAAGCCATCCCTAATTATCAAAAACGGGTTATAGTCGAAATATGTCCATATAATACATTAAAATTCTTGCCTTTGACCTTTTCAAAGTTATTTTAATATTTCACAGAAGGTAGCTAAAGGTGATATGGAATAAATACTAGATCAATTAGCGAGCGAGAGAGAGAGAGAGAGAGAGAGAGAGAGAGAGAGAGAGAGAGAGTCAAGCACAAAGGTCAAGTAAAGGTCGAAGTATTACATAGATAAAAGCAACGTTTATTTGGATATAAGAGATAAAGATGTAACATATCTATTCATTTTATCAACATCAATATTAATTTTTGCATATACTATAATATTAAATATAAATAATTAATACTGATATTAATATTCCCATTGCACTCAATATTAAAAACTATCGTTATATCTTCCGTCTATTCCTTATTAAAATGAGCTCATCCCTTTATCAATAATGGAAGAGTGAATGTAGCAGCGACTGCTAACTTTTCTTCTTATGTCAACCTTCCTTAAGGATGCCGGGTGATCGCAAGGAAAAAAAATATTTGTATCAGTATTTCTATTTATTACTATTGGAAACATTTTACTATAATTTTATTTATAAACTACAACAGAGTGAACTGATCTTGGGCAATCGTATCAACATTATATATATATATATATATATATATATATATATATATATACTATATATATATATATATATATATATTATATATATATATATATATATATATATATATATATAAAACAATAGTTTCTGTACGGCACCAAGGTAACTACAAGAATGACATATCTCATGTTTATCTAGGTAACTGCTCTCCCCTATTCCTTTGAGCAATTAAAAAGGTTGAAAAAAAAAATCTTTTCATACTTTATCGACTGCATACCTAGCCTTATCGCCATTGTTATCTATCTTACTCTTCTTATTTCGGTTATAATAGTTTTTTCCGTTTACTTCCCATCAAGAGCTACTTTCCTTATTGGGATTGCAACTTATATTCCAATGATAATATTAATATTAATAATAATAATAATAATAATAATGATGATGATGATGATAATAATAATAAAAAACAAAGTCTACGTATTGACGTTTATGCTCTTAAGGTTGTGACAGCAGATTATGAGAGAGAGAGAGAGAGAGAGAGAGAGAGAGAGAGAGAGAGAGAGAGAGAGAGAGAGAGAGAGAGAGAGAGAGAGAGAGAGAGAAACAGGTTCCGAGATTAAACAGTCTGGCCATCACGTATCAAACTCATTAAGCCGATCATTTTCTTCTTTCAAATTTTCTTCTACAATTCTCTAGTTTCAAAACAAACCATTTCCAGGATACCCATCTAAAGTAGACAGTAAAAACATTATTATTATTATTATTATTATTATTATTATTATTATTATAGTTATTATTTGTTGAATCGATTGAACTTGAAAAGTTCAAACTAGCAACAAATGTTTTTATGTTGAACAGGATGACATAAGTCTTTTTATAGCTTATGTTATGAAAATATTAATTTTGATGTTGGAACTGTTTTTTAAAATATTCAATTTTAACTTCATTATTTCTCAGATCATTCATTTATCAACTTATTTCCTTTCCTCGCTGGGCTATTTTTTCCTTGTTGGACCCTGTGGGCTTATAGCATCTTGGTTTTCCAACTAGGGTTGTAGCTTAGCTAGTAATAATAATAATAATAATAATAATAATAATAATATAATAATAATAATAATAATATCTATGCTACAATCCCAGTTGAAAAAGCAGGATATAAAACCAAGGGCAACAACATATACACCCAGACATTTGCTCTTTATTATTATTACAATAATAATAATAATAATAATAATAATAATAATAATAATAATAATAATAATAATAATAATAATACATTTGCTCTTCATTATATAGGAGAGATTATGATTATCACTACCACTCCCGTAGTAACTGAAATCAGGTTCAATCTTTGAAAGCACATCAATCAAATCATCATAATCCTTACACTCGACATCGTGCCTTTCACCATCACCGAAATGGTCAAAAAACTATTATACTAAAACGAAATCAATACCAAACATGGTCAAACTCCATTCACAATCTGGACATTTGTACGTAAGAGGACCAATCTATCCCAGAAAATCCACAATCCGGGCATTTATACTTAAAAGGACACATCTATCCCAGAAAATCTCCTCCCACCATTTTGACTTGTCGAAAATCCTCCCCGATTCCTGTCTTAATTCCTATCTATTGCCTTGATGGGGGGGGGGGGGGGTTTACTCTCTCTCTACCTCCTTTCCAAAACAGGTGCCTATTTATCGCGGAGTCTAATACCCTCCCCCCACCCCCTTCGCTGCTTTTAACTAATCGCCTTAAATGACAAAAGGACGAAGCATTACGAAAACATTCGGCGATAAGTTACAGGTTTGAGTCAACTACTCTCTCCCTCTCTCTCTCTCTCTCTCTCTCTCTCAGATTTACAGACTAACACAAACTAACTATATATATATAAATATATATATATATATATAATATATATATATATATATATATATATATATATATATATAATGTGTATTGATCTGTAGAATAAATCATAAATTTTCTTTCACGAGTCAGACCAACGTGCTATTGCGATTCAATCATTTATCATCGACAGAAGAGAGAGAGAGAGAGAGAGGAGAGAGAGAGAGAGAGAGAGTACTTTGATAATTTACCAATTGAAATAACCAACCATCAAATAAAAAACTCGCACCAAAGTCGGACAATCCGGAGCTAAAAAAAAAAAAAAAAAAAAAAAAAAACTAAATCCAAGTTTATTGCTATATTTGAATCTGGTTATACGGACTTTCAGCTGGACAATTTATAGTATTTACAACATCATCCGTATTTACTGGACAAAAAAATCCTTGATTACGGCTGGAAATGAGGCAAGACATTTCCTTGCACGTCACCCAACAAGACTTAATTATTATTATTATTATTTTTATTATTATTATCATCATTATTACTATTATTATTATTATTACTTGATAATCTACAACCCTACTTGGAAAAGCAGGATGCTATAAGCCCAAGGGCCCCAACAGGGAAAATAGCCCAATGAGGAAAAGAAATATGTAAAAGTAAGACGAGAAGTTTAAGAACAATAATAACATTAAAATAAATCTTTCATATATAAACTATAAAAATTTGAAAATAACAAGAGGATAAAACTTCAAAATAACGAGAGGAAAAGAAACAAGATAGAAGTGTGCCTGAGCGTATCCTCAAACACAAGACAGTGGAAGACCATGGGACAGAGGCTATGGCACTACCCAAAACTAGAGAACAGTTGTGTGATTTATCGCTTATATAATATAACATTTACGTACAAAACCTAATAGAATTATAAGTAAGATTACTTTGTCATAATGCGTCTTTTACATAAATATGCAACAACAAAAAATGCAGCCGTTTCTAAGCCACTGCAGGACAAAGGCCTCAGATATGTCCTTATTTATATATCTGGGGTTTGGTCATTTTTCATCACCATGCTGGCCACTGCGGATTAGTGATGGTGGTAGACTTTAGTATGATTACTTACTTCAAGCCATCCTAGTATGGGTGGCCCTGACTAGAACAGTTTTCCTGATCATGGCGATACGCAAACCCTTTCATCACGTTAAGGTATCCCACTCAGAAATGATTTATATTAACATATTAATCAGTAGAACTTCAAAAGTTCAAAGTTGAAGCAATTTTTTTTATGTTGACCAGGCTGACATGAGTCTTTTTATAGTTTATATACGACATATCTGTTTTTTGACGTTGTTAATAGTTTATATAGGACATATCTGTTTTGACGTTGTTAATGTTTTAGAATGATTTATTGTTAATTTATTCTCATCACTTATTTATTTCCTTATTTCCTTTCCTCACTGGGCTATTTTTCCCTATTGGAGCCCTTGGGCTTATAGCATCTTGCTTTTCCAACTAGGGTTCTAGCTTGGCTAGTAATAATAATAATAATAATAATAAACTATAAATCTTATATTTTGAGAGAGAGAGAGAGAGAGAGAGAGGAGAGAGAGAGAGGAGAGAGAGAGAGAGAGAGAGAGAGAGAGAGAGAGAGAGAGAGAGAGACTAGGGCCTCCAAGATGCAGACCAGAATGAATCCATCCCGTTTAACGACCGCGCAGACAAATTTCAAATCCCCGTAATCCAGATACATATGACATGAAGTCTCCCTCAAAAGAGACACCTCGGGTAACCCGATTAGTAAGGCTCCGAAGGTCCGCCCTAAACTCATAGCAAGAAGGGGAAGAAGAAGACGACTCGGGCGGAAGAACAGGTACAACGTCCAGCATGGTAAACAACATTGGAATCGTCTTCCAGGCTTCCAGGGGATTTTAAGATTACGTTCAAGGTGACTGCTTGCCATTAATCCCAAAGGTTTCCATGACTGTACAAGAAACATGTTCCAAAGGGATTCCAGGATTTAGCTTGAGATATCATCCAAATGGTTTCTAATGGTCTGGAATTACTGGGGTCCTGCAACTCAATACCCTTGCTTAAAAAAAAAAAAAAAAAAAAAAAAAAAAAAAAAAAAAAAAAAAAAAAACCAGGCTACCAAGGTTTAACATCAAGCTATAATCTATCAAAGGCTGAAATGACAACGCTTGAAATAATATATCTCTCTATGGGCCATTAATATAAATCATGACACTAAAAAGGGGAAACCCTTTCATGACATCTCCAAAAGAAATTAAATTATTGTAAATTAATTACCTAATTGGAGAGACTTCCAACTTCACATAACAACAGGTGGATATGCTAACATAATACCAATCATTATCAGCCGAAAGAGTGTGAATGCAGGATACCAAAAATGATAGACACTTAAGAGTCAAAATGTTTCTCAAAATAAATAAAATAAAATAAAAACATTTTACTGAAACCTCGAGTATATGTAGGCCTGTAAGGAGTAACATAAATTCAATATTCTAATAAAAT